>NC_066512.1:19806288-19988788 GCF_024679095.1 Eriocheir sinensis
GTTGGCACGATTTTGCCGCAACGAGAGTGAGGCTAAAAGGCTGAAATACTGGCACGTGTTGACAAAGCAGGCGGGCTGGGTGGGCGGCGCCAAGACGCTGCACACCCTCGGGCACGGACTCACGCGACGCACAGGGGGAGTAGCCTGAGGTTGCCGTCGGGGAGGTATTGGTCGAGGCAGGCATGGTGGGCGGGGCTTGAGCACGGCAGGAACTTGCCAGCCTCATACTCATCCCAGCCTGAGCTGCGACCTTTTCAGAGAAGGGGGGACGGGGTAGGAGGGAGGAAGGAAAACACCTGTCAAGATAATGATCCGAATATAAAAGGAAAATCGGTAGTGAGGAAAGAATGTGAGAAATGAAGTTTTGGATTGTGCTGGGCTGCTTGTGTTGACGGCGGCGAGAGGCAGGTGATGGGATGACCTGGGGAATGTGGAGAGAGAGAGAGAGAGAGAGAGAGAGAGAGAGAGAGAGAGAGAGAGAGAGAGAGAGAGAGATGCAGACAGGAATATTCATGAACAAAAAAACAGACAGACAGACAGATAAACAAAGACAAATACAGATAAACAGAAAACAAACACAGAAAGAAACAGAAGGACAGACAGGCAAGTAGACATCCAAAGTGCATGAAGAGTAATGAGAAAACATCCATAGAATATTGGTTCACATTATTTTTCTTATTTTGCTAAAGAAAATATGAGCAACCTTAATTATGGAAACATGAAAATCCTTTAATTTAGTAAGGGAAAGAAATGAACACTCATACCAGTGCAACCTTAACACCAACACCTTAAAAACAATAACAGCATATCCCACCACTACACATCTGACCCTACACACACCTGTCATCTAACATCTACCTGCGCCCAACACCTGACTCCCTCTACATTCACACTCCTTCCTCTACACACACACCAAAAAAAAAAAACTTCTACACGGCTTTCCTTGCACACACTCTCCGCTCCTTTCACACCGTTTTTCACTACATACTCAAACGCTTCCCCCACACACACACACACTACGCTGTACACTATTTTATATACACACACTCTACGTTTCTCACACACCATTTTCCACTACTCATTCACACTCTCTCTGCCTTCCTCACATTCCTTTTTTCACTTCACATTTATATACTCTACGCTCCATACTCACTGTTTTTCATTACTCACCCGCACTCTTACCCCTACACACACCCAAATACTTACCCTGTGCACACAAAAATATTCTCTTCTAGGCGCCTTTCCTGATACACATACTCTACGCTCCTTACAAACCGTTTTTCACTACACACACACACACACACACACACACACACACACACACACACACACACACACACACACACACACACACACACACACACACACACACACACCTGCCCCTACACAGCCACACTCTCCTGTACTCACGAACATTCTCTTCTTCACACCTTCCCCTGCAAACACATATTCTACGTTCCGCACACACCATTTTTCACTACACTTCCTTACACCCTGCCCCCACACACATTCTCCCTCCTCCCATACATTCACTCAGTCAAGCACATAAGCATCTCCCCCTACACTTTTACACAGCCTCCCCCCCCCCTCCCTCACACACCTGTATCGAGCCAGTGCTGTGCGTGGCGGTACACCTCAGACCCGTAACGGTTCCTCACGTACTGGCCTGGGCTGGACGGGGCGGGCACCCATGATCCGTCAAATTCCACCCTGGGGGAGACGAGGAGGGATGGGAAAGAGGAGATAGATAAGGGAAGGAGATGGATAATGCGGGACCAAGAGATGATTAGGAATGGGAGGATGAAAGAATAGGAAAATGGTATGTATGGAGGGAAGAGAGAAGAAGTAGAAGTGTAAGGTAGTGTTGGGGAAGGAGGGTAAGGGAGGAAATAAGGGGAGGACAAGAAGAAAGGAAGGAGATATGAAGGAATGGATGGAAGACGTTGGAGGAGTAATAAAAAGGGGAGAGAAGGAAGGAAAAAGAGTGAAATATAGGAAAGGAAAGGGACAGGAGAAAATAGGTACATTGGAGATAAAAAAAAATATTAGTAGAAAGGAAAGGGAAAAGTATAACAAGACAAAAAAAGATGGACAAAAATCAGTTTATTCCTTATCGATTCATAATTCATTTTTTCTTTCACTTTATTCAACCAATCAAACACACACACACACACACACACACACACACACACACACACACACACACACACACACACACACACACACACACACACACACACACACACACACACACACACACACACACACACACACCTGGTCCGTGGTCGCCCCGCCAGCAGGTTATCCTCGGAGTCCATGGCGTGCTGGCTCCACAGCTCGGCCCGCCACCGCCCGCTGCCGAGAGACCCCTGCCCGCCCGCCCACCGCCCGTCCACGCAGCACCACCGGTTGTCCGCTACGCCCGACCGAGGGAAGGGGGTGGGAACTGTTAACTCTCTCTCTCTCTCTCTCTCTCTCTCTCTCTCTCTCTCTCTCTCTCTCTCTCTCTCTCTCTCTCTCTCTCTCTCTCTCTCTCTCTCTCTCTCACACACACACACACACACACACACACACACTAGAGGGCAGGTGTCACTCACTCAGGTGGAGGGCGTAGCCGGCGCGGTCAAACACGTCCCTGAGCTCCTCCAGGGCCGAGTAGTTCTTGGTGTGGAAGGTGATGTCTGCGTCCCGCTCCCACGGCATCACGCCCCCCACCTTTAGCGCCCCTGCACGAGGGAGGGAATGGGAGGAGCATTACTCGTTTGTTGACAGTGAAGGAGGGTCAAGGAGCATGTCAGGACATTCAGTTTGAAAAAAGTCGAATGAGCATTACTCGAAGCGTCCGGCGAGGGGCAACGGCTGGATTTTTAGAAAATAAGGGGTCGATGGCAGTTTTTTGTCGAGGAAATGGAGGCGAAATGTGTATTATATCGGTAATATAAGATAAAGCTTTTTCTAGGAATGTTATCTCTCAAAACGTCAGAAGAGAAATTTCTGAGTAATGACATCATAACCCCTGTCCTATTGGAACAGAACAACTACGCAGTAAACATTTCTCACCTGAAGCATATTGTACCTGAAAATATTCATATATAATGTTTAAGGACTGTATTTGTTCTCGAAAGCGAGTCAAACTCCACCGTTAGCCCGGCGTGTGGCGTGTGGAACAATCAAATCTCACTCAGTGCGGCCCGGCGTGCTGCCACCAACGCTGCTGATTACTTTTCACACTCGCCTCTTTACTAATCGCCTGAAAATGATTCCTGTGTTCGACGAATCTCACATTTCGAGGAATTTTTGGCCCAGTTTCTAAAGATTTTTTTTTCCTATTGTGGCACAATTTTTACTCAAAGCAGTCAAACACGAATGCTCTAATTTAAGAATTACTCAGTATTGAGAAAACTAATAATTCCATGCCATAAGTATCTTTATAGGGACCTCCTTTAGGTCTGTCAACAACGACGATACATGTGGACTTCCTCATGGCACAGAGGTAGACTCCGAGAGGGTCATCAAAGACGGTCATCAGTACTTACCGAGGAGCGATCCTTCCTGCAGCTCGCACAGCATTCCGTGGGCTTCACACGTGTCCATCATGTAGCGGACGAGGCGCGCCAACTCCTGGCGGCAGCAAGGAGGCAGCGCGAGGCTGGGGGACCCACATTTGGCGTCGATCTCGCTGCATGAGAAGAGCACCGGAGGACTCTGAGGTAGCCGCACAGAGTACAAGCTGTGTTGGCGGGCGAGACTAAGAAGGCTGGCGCGAGTGGGTGTCCCTAACTCACTGCTGAGAGAGAATAGCGTCCCAGAACAGGAGGCCGCCATCATGTTGTGGGAGTGTGCGGCCCGCAGGAAGAGGTCGAGGTGTGCCACGTGTGTGGGCAAGTGAGTGTCCCAGCCGAGGTGATGCATGGCGGAGGTGAGGGCCAGGAAGGGGCCTTCCAACGCCTGGCACATGTGGCAGCCTCCGGTGGTGCCCAAGTGGCCACGCTCCCAGGACGCCTTGTAGTGAGCATAGGTGGTGGTGAGGCATCCTGAACGCCACAGACCTGATGGAGTGAGCAGTCCCCCGCCCGCTGCCCACACTCCGAGGTGCTCCACCGCCCACACCAGCAGGCTGAGCCCGGACACCCGCGACAGTGAGGCCCCGCCCTGGGCCACCAGCACATAGGGGGTCGTGACGTGTCGGAGGACTTGCCTGCAGGCGGCGGCCCAGGTGGTGTTTGGCTCAACGCTGTGTACACTAAGGCGGACGCGTGAAGTCTGCGGATGTGACGAAGGCGTGTTGGTCATTAGGTGGACCGTCAGGCCAGGGTACGTGGACCCCAGGGCCGCCAGCAGCTCAGCGCCGGGGTCACCGTCCACCATCAACACCGACACAACGCGGCGAACCTCCGCGTGAGGCTCAGGAGCACTGTGACGCCGCGCCCCAACACCCAACGTTCTCCGCCCCACCCAGTCTGCCGCACCGCTGGTCCTCTTTCCAAACATTGACGTCTCGAGCTGCGTGGCGCCCGTCCTGTTCTCACTCGGAGGACCCTTTTGCACGCCGTTCACTGAGCTTTGTGGCGCGGCTGGGGTTAGCGTTTGAGGCGTTTTTCGAACTTGATTTGACAATTGTAGTGTTTCACTAGGGAGTCTGACTGCAGAAGGAGAATGCGTGAGTATCCGTGTGGACGGGCCGGGCAGGTGCCGCTGCTGCCACGCGGCAGAGGACAAGCTCATCATCTCACTCGTGGAGACACCTGCCGCTGTTCGTGTGGGTGGCGCGATCGCCACCACTGGGAAGACGCGATTGTGGCTGTCTTGTCGAGCATCCGGTTTCTGAGAAGCCTTCAAGTTTCCCCTCGTCGTCGTGCCCTCAGACGGCTCCTTGTGGGACTTCTTGGGGCGTTCAGGAGGAAGGGAGGTGTGGGAGGCGCCCTTCTGCTGGGCAGGGCGTTTTGTCTTTTGAGACTTGTGGCCGTACAGGTTGTGTCGCGGGGAGAAGTGGGTGACGAGTGTGTGGTGGAGATGGGATATCTTCTCCTCTAGGGCAGCCACCTCCTCGCGCACGTCACCTGCCACCTGGACACATGAAGGGACACGTTCTAGTCACATGCTCCATGCCAACCTTTCTACTGCATCCTATATACACATGCTAAAATGTTTATAAGGCAGCGCTACGTGATAGAGTTTTCCTGCACGCGTGCACGGTACATACTTGCTGGGCCCTCCTGAGCTTAAGTCGAAGTGCCGTGAAGGAGGTGTGGAGGGTGTAGTAGTAGAAGGCTCCCACACCGCCCACGCTGCCCCTGTCATCTCCCCCGCCAGGCTTCTCTTCCTCTCTGGCCACTCCGATCGCCCGTGCCAGTCGCGTGCCCCATCCCGGGTCCGGGTCTTCCGTTGGGTTTGAATCGCCGTGGGTGGCTCCATGCCCCTCCTCCTCCCCCGCCCCCCAGCACGCCTCGCACGGGTCGGTGTCGTCAGGGGGCGGGGTGTGGGCGGCCACCCTGCTCACAGCCTGGTAACTCCTGGCGGGGAAAGACAAATATTCCACTCTTTTTATCGCTTCATCATCACTGTTGTTGAACGCCGATTTATTGTAATAATGGCCATGCAGATTAACATGCTTTATCTGACTGTCATGTAAAGCATTATATTTTTTTCATTATTACGGCTGTTATACTTATGACTACCGTGTTGGTTCACTTAAGATCCAAAGTACCAAAGAGTTTTACTTGTGGCTTTACTCGCAACATTATTTTACTGACCTAAAAATTATAATTTCATTGAATCAGTCAAGTATGTGGTTAGGTGATGGACTCTACTTTTCGGGGTAGCAATCAAAGGCGTTTAAGGTAAAATCTGGATGTCTTGGCGTGCTCATCGCACCAAGACCCACCTGAAGACGTGGTGGTCCGAGAGCGTGATGGTGAGGAAGAGCAGCATCCAGGAACAGCCGGTCAGCGTGAGCAGGAAGGTCTGGATGGCGGCGTGGCGACCCATGGCTCACCCTCACCCGCCCACGCCACCTTACCGATCACACCCCGCGACCCACGCCTCCCCTGCTGCCCGCTGGTCGCCCCGCCGCACCATTTCTCACGCCGGGCACGGGAAGGCTGTCCTGGGGAGGGGGAAAGTGACTCAGTGTTTCTCAGGGGTCAGGTGCTTTGGGGGATTAATGGAACAACCGCATGATGAACAGTTTTGCTCGGCACGGTGCAAAAAGAGAGAGGAGAAGGAGGAGGAGGAGGAGGAGGATTTGGAGAAGGAGAAGGAGGGAAGGAAATCTTTGTGGATCATGACCCCTAAACTAATTAATCAGTGGTGTGTGTGTGTGTGTGTGTGTGTGTGTGTGTGTGTGTGTGTGTGTGTGTGTGTGTGTGTGTGTGTAAGTGAACACGTGAAAACTCAACATTTTCATATATAATTGGTCCTCATTTTTAGGCATGAACAAAGAAGAAAAATGTCCTTTGATGACATTTACTGGTTTATTTCCTTAGTCTTGATATGGCACAGGTTGGCGGCGTGACATTGTATTACCAGTAAGCATTTGACTGGAATCATTGCCTCGGTGAATGCTGAGTTTGTTGTATAATACGAACGTTTAGCTGAGGTTTGCAGTCGGAGAGTTTCCAGTGACACAAAAGTATTGGAAAAATATTCATATTGATAGAAAAAAATACCGTTTGTTTGTCTCGAGTTTAAATGTTTTATCCCATTTGATATCATTGTTTAGTGACTTTCGAGTCTTGGAGCATGAATGAACGCGACTCGTATTCTGAGAACATCGTATATTTGAAGAACCGCCTCGAGTGTCTAGGTACATCCCACTTTATATCCTTGTTTAGATGTTGTTTCGAGTCTGAGAGCTAAGGTGGGTGGACGCTGCAGGGAACAACGTGTATTTAAAGGATGGTCTCAATTATAGTGCAACATCCAATCTTAAGTCATTTCTAGCTGTTGTTGCTTTGATTCCAAGAGCGAAAGTGGGTAGAAGCTGCACATATGAAGAGAAAAATATATGAACGATCATCTCAAGTCTTAATGATACATCCCATCTTTTAGTATCATTTGACTCCAGTATTCAGCCTGAGAGCAAGAGTGGACATCGCGCCTAACTGAAGTATGTGAAGGGTCGTTTTTAAAGGCTCGTCTAATAATATATCGTCGTTTAGCAGTTTTTAAAGGCTCGTCTAATAATATATCGTCGTTTAGCTGTTTTTAAAGGCTCGTCTAATAATATATCGTCGTTTAGCTGTTTTTAAAGGCTCGTCTAATAATATATCGTCGTTTAGCAGTTTTTAAAGGCTCGTCTAATAATATATCGTCGTTTAGCAGTTTTTTCAAGTCTGAGAGCATCACTTGGTGGACGTTGCAGGTGTTCTCGTCGCCCTCGCCCCCCCGGCCTCCGCAACACACACGCACGCACTCACGCACGCACGGAACAGCATCCACTTGTATTGATCACAGTAATGTATGAGCGACCGGCGACTGGTATCGATGGTGTGGCTTTGTACTATTTTTTTGGTTGTTGTTGTATCAGTTTCCTTTTAGTTATTTTGATGTAATGACAACTTTGCCGACTATTTGCACGTTGGAAAATTGAGTATAAATTTCTTTGTTTTATTCTGTGGCGTTACTATAAAACATCATTTTCATCGCTTCCCTAGTTTGCTCTCCTCCCTGTCTCTCCAGCCGCTCCCTCGTCCCCCTCCCTCTCTGGGGCAATATTCTCTGAGTGACTCCGCCAACTTGAGGGAATTTGATGGCGCGGCAATTAAACTTTGATTGTAACATATGTCCGGTAATTGACGAAGGAAAAGCTTGAGAGAGAGAGAGAGAGAGAGAGAGAGAGAGAGAGAGAGAGAGAGAGAGAGAGAGAGAGAGAGAGAGAGAGAGACGCAATAAAGTTTTGATATCACTTAATATCGATATACTGTATAGCTTTCAAAAGTTTTAGCTAGAACTAAATGCCACGGGTAATTATAGTGATAATGAGGATAACAACAATAATGAAAACTAATAATTATTGCTATTGCTATTGTTATTATTACTACTATTATTATTGTTGTTAATAACATGATTGTTATCACTGCATGGGTACTCGGGGGCCATGCGAGGTTCTGCAACACTCAGGACATTTTCAATTTTTCCGCCTACACTGCCCACCTCAGAGTCCAAGCAGCACTGAAGTCGTCAGTCACGGGAGGAGGGAACATGCTTACTCACCTGCCGGACACGCCCTAAGAAGGCTGCTCGTGGCACTGCGGAGGGCTCTCGGGGCAGCGTGTGGCCGGTGACAGGTGCACACCTCGTCCTCACTCCCGCCTGCCCGGCCCTCGCCGCGCGGCAGCTGACGCCAGACTGGCCCGTGTGCTGCCGAAGGCTCGTGGCCGCGCCGCACACACCGCCAACCACAGTGCCTGCCTGACGCTCTCTGACCCTCCGCCAGCACAGCCCTGCACCGCCTCCCGCACCTGCCGCCTGCGCCCAGTCACTAAAACTGTAGCTCTATGTGACAACACGGCTCCTTTTCTAACCTTTGCCAGTGCCACCTATGTACTCTTTTTTTCACTGAAGGAACAAAAGGCAATAAGAGAACAGCTGCTCTGAGGAAATATATAACGAGAGGGAGCAAAAATTATTTCAGTGTTTTACGCGCCACTCAGTGAAACCTAAATAACGAATGCTCATGATTGCAGCTCCTTGCCTTTTAATCTATTTGTTTTTGTTTTTTCGTAGTTTCTCCACATTTTTTTTTTATTTGTTATATTATTAGGGGAGGGGGCTTGCCACTTTTCAAACCATACGAGAATCTGATTTATTTGGGATAAATCTTGTTCTTCAAAGGTTCAAAACATCCCTGGACGAACCCGGGCCCTCTGTAATGAAGACGATCCTTCTAGCGTCGAAGTTCGCGGTTTTGTGAGTCATTACTGTGTATCTGGACATCAAATTCAGAGACGTAATATCTGGGGAGGCTAGGGTGGCTATAGCCCCTCAGTGTTTTCGATTTCGGCCTCAAAATGCCCCTAAAAGGTGTGTGTGTGTGGGGGGGGGGCGGTTTTCAAAAATTTCCCCCACCTGCGCATGCTCGCCTCGCTCGCCACCCTCCACCCCTCCCCCACCTCATGAACCTATGATGCCCTCCAGCCCCGAAAATATCTGCCAAAACTACGGTCCCGGAATTTAAGGTTTTCGTTGTTTCATTTGCATAATTTTTGTCTCCTCTTTGTTTCTCTTTTTTTTCTTATTTTTCGTTCTTACTTTTTTCTTTATTTTCCAGAATGTACTATTTAAATGTGTAGCTATCAGTTATATAATTTTCATTCTCTTACCTTTTCAAACTTTACCAAACGCCTTTTGAAAATCTAGATAAATAATTGGCTACCTAGTGGAGGATTGGTGGAAGGATTGGTGGAGAGGGGGAGGGAGGACTGGTGGATAGGATGAGGGTTGATAGATGGACAAGTGGATGAGAATTGGTGTAAGTTGTGTTCAAGGGTGGATACATGGATGCTTGGTGGATGAATTGATAGCTATATGGATGCATAGTGGATGAACTGATGGATAGGGAATGCTTCATGGATGGAATAGTGGATAGGAAGAAACTGAAAGGATGGCCTGGTGGATAGTGAGAGGACTGGTGGATGTACTATTAGATAGAATGAGGCTTGGTGGATGGACTAGTGGATTGAAGGATTCTTAGGGGATGGAATGGTAGACAGGGGAAGGTTGCTGGATGAAACAGTGGACAGACAGAGGCTTCAACATGCAGCCAAAGGTGTTCTTCTGCCTTAGCTGCAATATACTATCATCACCCGGAATATTCGCCTTTGTCATGCAGCGGTTAGTGTGGCTGTTTACAAATCCACGGCCCCAGGCCGTCGGCATGCAGCCCATCCAGTTGTTCATCCTTTTGAACTGGTTGATAAATGGGTATCTCGGGAAACTTGGGGAAGGTAAACTGTGGAAACCCAGATGTTACACTGGCTCTGTGTCCCAATGCTCAAGTCTCAATGCTCAAGGGCCAATGTGACGGAGATGAGCACCGCAGCCACATGCAACCATAGCGTACGAGTATGCCCCCAACTTTACCTTACCTTTACAAGTGGAGTATCCTCAAGAGTATATGGCTACACTTGACTAGAGATACCTATAGCTACCCCCCTAAGACTGGTACCATTGTTTATGCCAGACTAATAGAAGATGTTACCCACCACTCCCAAGCCTCTTCATCTCAGAGAGCTCCACTGTGTATATCTGCCTTCAATTTTGAACTCATTCGAAAAGTTGGACAGTCTTTGATCCATTGTAAAGCTCAGGATGCTTCTGGCACCCTCATGCAGTATAGTGTCCTGAGATGCAGATGAAGACTCCAAAGGCCTTAACATTTAGGAACCCATTGGCTTGATGTCAGAGTATTTGCTTTCTGTCTCAGTCCTAGGTTTGAATCCCGGGCAAAAGGTTGGAAAAAAAATTTAATCACACGAATGGATCAATTTTTCATATGCTTCAAGAAATGGAAATATGGCACCCCTTTCAACACTGGTGCCTAAAGCAATCAATCAATCAATGGAGGCATACGGTGGGGAGGTGCATTACCTCACTCACCCTACAAAGACAAGGTTAGGGTTCCTCCAGTTAAGTCTCCATGCAGGCCCCTTTCTCATCTTATGTACCTCCTGGCATGATTTATCGACTTGCTCATGCCATGAACTCTGTGGGCGTTCCCTTGGCCTCCTCCACTCAGGATTGTCTCTTACAGAAACAACCCAATGATCAGGGTCGGCTTTTGGGTAGCATGCCATGTGCCCGTATAGCCAGAGTTGGTGTTAATGGACTATGCAGGTAATATGTATTGAATCAGTCTCATGGAATAGTTGCCATTTTGACACAGTCATTCCAGCGATATCCCATGATTCTGCATGACACTTGTTACCAAAGATATCAATCCGCCTCTCCAAGTTACTTTTTAGCATTCATGTCTCACTGCCTTAGAGTGAGGAAGCACTGCCTAAAGCAGTGGCATCCATTTCTGTGTTGTTTCTTCCCATGATAGAGGCAGAGAATTGGATTGTTTACATCTCTTTAGGAGGGTCTCAGGTCTTGCTACAATAGACAATGGTTTGAAAAGAAAAGCAACTTGAGAAAACTGAAACAGCAAGATTTTGATCTAAATGGGAGAAAGGAAGCCATGCAATGACCAGAGATGGGGATCAAGACTCCAAAAGTCTTGGGGGTGCCCTTTGGCTCAATGCTAGTGTTCGCTTCTTATCTCAGGGGCTTGCGTTCAAAGCTTGGGCAAAATGTTGGGGAAAAAAATTATTTTTCTGAATGGATCAATTTCTTATGTACTTCAATAAGTGGCAATGCCCACTATGATTGCAGAACCCCTGAAAGTTTATTCTGGGCCTGGTTTCACTGGGCAGGCCCCACTTGTGCACCACCGAGGCCACCTCCAAAACAAAACAGAGGGGCCAGGGGACTCTTCTTCATCTGGGATGCAGGGGCCTGAGACTGTGCCTTGCACTGGTCATAAGCAGCAGGCTCACATGCTGTGTGAATGTATCAGGGGAGCCCACCACATGGGTGGGCACCCCAGCAAAATCAGATCAACATAATGACTGGCATATCAACTCCAGCCTCTTTGTATTCTTTACTGGACGAGGATTATGATTTACAGGGAGGTGGTGCAGGCACCACCCCAGCCATTCCAGATCATGGATTAGGTTGACTTATAGCTGTGGTCAGGGACTATGCCACCCCCAAGTGCCACTTGAGGCAGCTACCCTGTCCACCCCCAAGTGCCACTTGAGGCAGCTACCTTGTCCACCCCGAAGTGCCATTTGAGGCAGCTACCTTGTCCACCCCGAAGTGCCACTTGAGGCAGCCACCTTGTCTACTCCCAAATGCCACTTGGGGCAGCCACCTTGTCTACTCCCAAATGCCACTTGGGGCAGCCACCTTGTCTACTCCCAAGTGCCACTTGAGGCAGTTACCTTGTCCACCCTCCCCCCACACTGTAGTACCAACTTCCATATGCACCTCTATTTATTAATTGATTTCAGCCTAAAATAGGCCTACACTAATTAATGGGAACTGTTTTTACTGTTCCTCCATCAGGGAGGACCAGAATTCCTTGCTCAAATTATGACACAAAGTTGTGTTGCTAACATGTTTTTTTAATTTTTTTAAGATGGTTAGGGAAGAAGCTTTTTATGTTTCAATTTATTAGGCTAAAATAAATAACATGAAATTGAAGATGTGATCAGAATGCCTTGGGTCAGAAGATGTTCAATGTAAGGGAAAGTTTGTGCAGTAAACAGTTATAAAACACAGAGTAACATTTCCTTGTATGTGTAAATGTAAAAATTCATGGCACAATTAAACTGTACAAAATAACTTTACTAAGCCCAGATTCTTACAGCAAAGACCTACATGCGTACATTTTGTAGTTCCTTTGTTAATCTGATTTTTAAAGCACGAGCTTTATTTGTGACAAGGCAATACTGAAAAGTCTCAACACATAAATTCACATTAAAAATCCAAATGTTACCCTCAAGTTGCAATTGATTTTAGGAAATTATCTTTACACTCAGATTAACCAAGGTAAGATTACATCCATTCTTGTCCCTAAATGATGCAGCACCTGCTTATTACAGCACATTTAGAGAGGCTGTAGCAGTGAAGTGCAGGTGTCCATTCATCTGCAGTGACGCGTTGTATATTGTTATAACAACCACGGAGAGATGTGATTTACTGAAACAAATAATATGTCCCCCATTTCACATGCTTGCCAGCCCCTTGGCCACCGTTTGGTGCAGCAGCATTAAAAGTGGACGAAGATGATGTGCACCCTTTCTGTTTTTGTGCCTCGTGCTGAGAACAATGTGGCAAGGAACTCATCCATGAGGGACATGATAGATTTTGACATTTTGTTTTAGAAATTATATTACATTGTGTATGTATCTCTTACAGCATGTGAGCAGTCCATCTAAAGTCATCCTATACATATTCCTGTAATATTTTCATAATTTAGTTTCACATAAATTCGCCATATATATTGCTGCATACATTCATCCATACATTTATCACAATTAAGTCTGGGCCTTAATCAAAGTCTTACATTCTATTTCGTGGTGGATATACAATATACAACAGACCCCATCACTTGACATCACATAATAGAACAACAACTTCAACATCAACCTGGGATTGGCACTTTGACTCAATTATTGTACTGATCTCCGGTGGAATGTTCAGAAGTCTTCGTCCTTTGTCTGTCTGGCTGTGGGTATCATTTAATATAGTCTAAATTATATGGGCAAGCACTCTTCATTAATTTCACGCAGTCACAACCACAAAAAATAAACATTAATCAATTTATATTCACTTGCACAGCAAATATGATTAAATATAAAATTCATATGTTATACTTAATTCCACATATCCCAGAAAGTATATATATTTTTTATGACACTCCTACATTTATATCGTATATACTTTGAGAACCAGTGTGTTTAGTGCAATAAACACAAATAAATATGTAGTATCCATTGTTGACCCAACAAGGAGCCGTCAGCCTTCACTGGGCCCGGGGCACCATGGACAAAGATGCATCTGTTTACAGAAACCAGTAGGATGCAGGGGCTGCCAGGCCCCAGGGATGAAGGCCATGTTGAACCAGACAACATACAGAGGTCCTCATGTATGGAATGTAAAGTAAAAAACAAGTTTGTTATGTATTCAAAGTTGCCAACATGCTCTCTTGCTCAGTTTGTTTTGCTCTAAAAATAGATTTGAAGAATACACTGAAAATAGTATATATTGGTCACAAGGGTTAAACCACATGACAATAGGGAACCATAAACTGTAAGGCTCACCAGGAGCATTGATCTTTTATGCAGTCATTGTTAAGAAGTCATCAATAGCACGTGAAGTCAACACTGTGATCATATCATATGTTCTTGATCTGTTCAATTGTTTTGGCTTGTTGGCAACACTGAAGGAAATAAGAAGCATTTTTTGCCCACTCAGAGGCTCAAACACACTGCAGTCTGTGACGTGAAGGACAAACAAAGAAAATGGAAGCCAGTTCTCACAATTTTTCATACCTGTGTACTCTTGATAATAATACTGTGTCTCATTCTTATTATATATTAGTCTTTAATATATGCATTTCTATTCATTTATAGGATTCTTCAAGAGTTATTATGTGTGGATGGATATGATTTTTAAGCTCATTTGGTATATCATATAATTTTATATAATTAAACTAGTCTGTATGATGCAGATTGTCTAGACATTAACACAAAGGCTTGTTGAGTTTGTTTTTAATCAACTTGGTTTGAAATATATATATATATATATATATATATATATATATATATATATATATATATATATATATATATATATATATATATATATATATATATATATATATATATATATATATATATATATATATATATATATATATATTAAAATAAAGTAGTTATATCCTTGCTAAAATTCATAGAATTGATAATAAGTGTGCGAGACTGCTTTGAAATTTATAATTTAAATTGCAAAGAGTAAATTTCCTTTGAAATCATGACAGTGTACATGACTAGTTCTGCAATCATCATATACTTCGTTTGAATCTACAGTCATATGTTAAATTGACATAAAAAATGCCTTCAAATATACTAGATTTTTTTGCAAATATAGGTTTTGATATAGCTTTGAATACATTTGAAAAAATACAGAAACTAGAAACTTTATGCATTCTGCACTCAAAAAGACCTCCTATATATGAATAGTACTCAGAGCAAAGCAGCAAAACTCATTCACTTAACAGGCTATCACATATCAAACAGATAGTACAATAGATGCACCTCAATAAGAAATTTTTATGACTTCATTATGTTTCTTTGGTAAATATGACAAGATATATCTTCCATACAGAAACTGTGAGCTTTATGCACTATGGCAAGAAGCATATACTGGCTACTAAACTTTTATCTGAAATACTGTAACAACTAATATATGAAATGTAATGGTAAGGATCTCTAGGAGATAAAAGTATCATATAGTATTAGTCAGTCACATACTAAGGTGAGAGACGCACCCCACACCTGCAGTGCGGGACGCTGCAGTGATACAGGACTGAGCTAGGTGACGGAGGTTCATGCATGATAGGAGAGGTAACGTAATGGTTGCAAGAAGCCTACGCAAGAGTCCTGCTCTTCAAATCATCTTATCCCAAACACTCAATAAAATATCCTGCAAAAAGTACACCTTCTCAGCTCCTCTTCAAAGTTAGAAAACATCCTAAACCATTTATGTAAAAATCTGCATCTCTAGTTTCCTTTAATGAGTGACAATGAAAATGGGTCTGCACAAATATACCAACAGATATTATTATTGGACACGTGCATCTGTAATTATGCATCATTTGTGCTCCTAGTAGCAGCACTCTGCCAACATTTAAGTATGATGTAGTTATTAGTGATTACCTCATATATATATATATATATATATATATATATATATATATATATATATATATATATATATATATATATATATATATATATATATATATATATATATATCTAAACTAGAACTATATTCTTTGAGATAAGTCTAATGAGCAATAAGCAATATGAGTAGTGTGGAAACAATACAATACTGATCAAACTGGTACAGCCCAGTGGACTTTATGTTGAGGCTTCAACCGAGCCTTGCTAAGCATCAGTTTGAGGATCCTCACTGGTATATCACAGAGCCACAAGTGACCACAGACAGCCTTCACAACTATGTAATCTGTATCAATATATTTGTAGTTACAAAAGTCAATTTTACTGGATATACATAAATAAATGATGGCAAAAGGCTTAATCTCATTATTGTTTCATAGTTATAGTCCAACACAGTGACCATGTGTCGCATGTATAAATGAAGAGTTGAATGATGGATGAAGAGTCTCTTGGGGTTGTGTCCACATGAAGCCTGTGGCACACTGAGGGAAGGGATTCTGCATTTAGTGGAGGTCAACAAAAAGCACTTAACTTTACTCCCGGAAACAAGAATGTTCATCAAAGATATGTAACAAAATTTAAGTATATTGTAACTGTATGGACCTATACAGAACAAAGGCCATTGATTCCAGCCAATAATGGTGAACAGAATACAATAGTTATTATTACTCCTATTTCCATTGGGAAACAATATGAGCTGATCCAGCATATTTATTAGCTATGTTAAAATATAAGGGTAGTACATATTTCTGAAGTCTGCTGATCTCATTGCATGAACAAGTGACCTCCAGAATTTATCAGGACTTTGCAGTCATGATCATGTCATCATACTTGATCAATAGGTAACTCACTGAACATAAATCTGAATGTTATAAGTTTACTGCTGTATTCATGAAGACTTAGGCCACAAAAACATCTGATTGAATAAAAAATAAGTCAAAAATACTTTTTATATAGTGTTTTGTTTCAATTAATAACTTCATAGTGCTTTGTCACAAAATTTCTAAACTTGACAAAAATTGCACAGGAATGCAGACTATAACCTCTGTTTGTCCCTCAGGATCATTTAGCATTTACATCTCATCATCAGGAGGCAGCGGTGTGCCCAGGGAGGTGGTGCTGCCATTTGTGGCTAGTGATGCGTCCAGTGGGGCAGACGTGACATAGGCGGGTGTGGAGAATGTGGAAGGAGTTGGTGGTGGAGTCACTTTGGGTGACATATCTGAGTTGGTGGAGTCTGATACAAAAGAAAAAGCTGAGGATGTTGAGGGACATTTTGAATGTGATGCTTGAATTATTGAATGCAGAGGATCATCTGAATCATGATTTTCTACAGAAAATGTGGCTGAATTGATGATTGGCCTTGCAACTATAGTTGGACTAGAATCTTTGAAAGAATTTGATTCTGAGCAAACACTTGCAGCGGCTGCATTAGAATGATCTTCAAGTGAATAAAAAGACTCAGGATCTGTGGGTCCACTGTTTGAGAGAGAAATGAAAGATGCTCCTCTTGATTCACAAATAGATGGAGGTCTTTCTTCAACACTCATTATGGAACTTTCATCAGAGGGGATAAAACACTCTTTGCCTGCATTAGCAACGTCTGTAACAGAAGCACTACTCTCTGCAGCAGGCATGGAAGACACAGCAGGTGGAGAGGTTGGCACTTCAGGCTCTGATGGGGGAGGTGGTGTGCCTTCTGATGAGGTGTTCCCAGAGGAAGGGTCTCCAGATGCAGTCACCCTGCTGGGCGTGGCTCGGGAATGTGTTGGGGAGCCTCGGATGGAAGATGCTCCAGAGTTTGTTGGAGAACAGTATTTGGCACGAATGTGTAGGAATGGTTCTGCAGACTTGAGGTTAAATACAGTCACCTGAAAGGTATAAGAAACAGTTTGTAACCTTACTTTTGGTAAATATTTTAGTGAATGTAATCAACATATGTATGAAGGATGTATAGTTCTAAGGCACTGTGATAATGAGCATTTCCAGTAACCTGTGCTTCTACACATATTTGAGTAATGGCAACCCTTAATTTGTGGATGGCTTTCAGGTACATCTCATAGATCTAATGGAAAAATAGACATGGCATACCTGGATCTGATCACTGGTAGTTGGTATATTAA
Source organism: Eriocheir sinensis (assembly GCF_024679095.1). NCBI lineage: Eukaryota > Metazoa > Arthropoda > Malacostraca > Decapoda > Varunidae > Eriocheir > Eriocheir sinensis. The sequence continues at coordinate 19,823,924 of NC_066512.1, forward strand.
AAGTATCACAGGCATTTAGTTTTTGCACATATGCCATGTATGCACAGAAACATCAGAGCTCCCAGCCTGATACGGTCCTCCACATCATGCAGTGTGTAAAGAGGTCTAACAAAAATGCTTCATCTAGTAAAGTAAATTTCCAATGCCTCATTCCCTCATGGAACCAGGAGGATGGCCACAAGATAATGCCTCAAGCTATTTCTCTCTAGTCATGCATTTCATGAATACTAATCCTTACATCCTTCTTTGATTTTCTTCTTTTATGTCAACTATTCTCATCCCTCCAACTCTCAAGTAGTTTTCCTCTTCCTTCCACAACTTCAGTTTTACTCTCATTTCTGATGATGCCTCGTCCTTATTCATCCTAATTTATTTACTGAGGTAAAGCACTGGAAGTCCAATGGGGCCTGGTGGTGAAATAATAGATGTTGAAAAATGCAGCGATCTATGTGAGTATAAGTGAAGGTCATGTGTCTGTGTGAGGGGAAACACTTTGCTCTTTCACCCACCAGAATACCATACTTGCATGTGCCTATTTATCCTCTTTGAGTCATTACCCAGCTGAGCACCATAATCTACAGCAAATCATTCAATGCATCAGATCCTTCTTGATACACAGGCTTTGCCTTTTTATTCAGTATCCATTTTATACTATGGAGTCATTTAGTGTTTATTGTACACTTGTCTAATACATACATAAATCATTATTCACTCCCCTGAAAAAGGTAAGAACAAGTAAATTTGAAATCAACCAATAAACTCAGTTAGTAACTTGCCTGTTTGGGGTCATGGCGAAGAAGGTAATGCTCCAGTGTGTCCCAGCCGCCCCCGACCCTTACCATGACATGCTTCCCCTTCAGCAGCTGTACAGGAAGACAGAAAAAAGGTTTCCTGTTGGACCCTTCGACAGCCGGCACAGTAGATGCAGAAATGGATTGGATATGCTTAACGTACCTAACTCAAGAGATTCTGATATTCATTCCTGACATGATGTTTTATTCTGAATTGGATTCTAAATTTCTTCAAGCAGCACCATAAAGCACACATCTTGTTAATTTTGTATAATGAGACTCAAACTGTTGATGGTACAGGGGTGAGTCATTAGGGGATAGAGTGCAGCAGTCAATACAGGGTTATACACTGGGTGTTGCATGCAGGGGACTTTACAATATACTACAACAGAAATGAACATGCAGAGAACTACTGATAATGAAATTGAAGGTTTCATGCTACCTTAGAAATGCAAAGCAAAACTGAAATAACAAGAATACATGAGCAAGAAAAAGCAGTCATGAATAGTTCAAAAGGACTATAAAACAAAACAAAACTCCAGCAATGTTTACATATGGCTCTAGAGAAGTGGTGACCATTGCAGGTGTTACTGGGATTCTGCCGTTCTGTTCAAGGGGCATAAAATATATCAGCCAGTATCAAACACACCCTGGCGGGCAAAACAATGAATCAATGAATTGGAGTTGCAGTGTAATTTGAAAAAACATCAGTGAATATTTCCTTTAGATTACAGTTAGTGTAATCGACAAACTAAAGCTGTTCATTTTTAAAGAACAGTATAGTACCTACACATAACCTTGGCCTTGTTAAGTTTAGGCTTTTAGAAGAAAATGTCCTAAAATTTGTGCTAACATTTGAGTCAACTCAATGACAGTTACAGTATGATCCCATTTGCCCTTCTTGTATAATTATGGTTGCTATTAGTAGATTATAGGCTTTCCTGGATGGGTCAGTTCATACTAACACACAGACATAATGGATGGTAGTGAATATTCTACATATTTATTTTTCACTTTTCATTCTGGAAATTGTATCCTCCAAATAAGAGATGTATATTGAGGTCTCACTGTATCATAATGCTCAACTGATTGTGAAAGTAAAAAGAAATAAAACATTACATCTAATTGATCTGGGACGTTGCCCTTCCTGGAGGTGGACTTGGGGATGTGAAGCCTCACAGCAGACTTTCTGGGCGTCTAGTAACACAAAGAAAGCATTAAGAATACTGTTTACTTTAATGAAAAGATAATAACACAGTGTACTAAGGATTGTGATGCTTATTTTGGTATTTCATTCAAACTTTCTCCAGCTGCAAGGAGTACCTACTGTTTTGCACTTGGAATTTCACATTAGGCTTACTCATTCCTTCCTTAATGAAAGTCATTCATTATTAGCATGAAGTTGATTTTATGTGATCATATCCTTTCATCACATGTAAAATTAAAAGTCTAATAGCAATACCAATTGGTGATGAAAAACAATTACCGTACTTATGACTCCCATGTCAGATATTTGATATATGCTTTGTCATTAGTAAATTAACAGCACTGTGTTTTGCAATCCTGGCTAACACGCTGATGGCATAAAGTAATTGAAAATAAATGTATATCAGCATCTACTCTTTGCATCAGGAGTTGATAAGTTCATATAAAATCATAGAAACTTTATAAAACTGAAGTTCTTAAGGCTCATATATGATAAGAGAGTGAGGGAAGCAGCCTTACAAATGATGACATGTAATTAATTTATACATAAGAATATTTAACATTTAAAAAATGTTACTACCTATACTTGTTCTCATATTTAAATGCAGTGTGGTAGTTTGACATTAAATAAATTGACAATTGGCTGAAGCATGAAGCTAGTGTCAAGGAGTCAGTCAGTCAGAATACAAACACACACTTCACAAGTACATTTTTACGAAAAACAGAAGGGGACAGGCAGCGCTTTGTCCAGTACGAGTCACAAACACGAGGACAATGGAAGATCCTGGCTGGTGCCTTAGAGAGTGAGATTCTTGCTAAGAACTGCTCCACTGTGTGGCAGTGTATCTGTTCAACACCACATAAAACATAGCACTTAAAATACAAATATAGATATATATATATATATATATATATATATATATATATATATATATATATATATATATATATATATATATATATATATATATATATAATTTTTGTTTGTTTGTTTGTTTTGGCGGGTTTGCTGGAGGTAATAGCATTAAATGGATGTTTAGTTGTAATCAGAAAAAAATATATACATTTCAGAAAAAAAAATCATGGTATATTTTAGAAGGCAAACCAAAACAGATGAAGTTTTACATGCTGGCCGCAGGGAGAGAGAGGTCTGCTGGATGGTTTGCTCCCTTGGGCAAAGGTCTTGAGTGAGGATGAATTACTCTGGGGTGAATAAAACAAAATTCTATGTGATTAAAAAAAATCAACAGCAAGAATAGGAACAAGAGTCTATGAGTACACAAAATACACGGTACTACAATACATACAGGCAAACAGGATAAAATAACGATGACAGGACAAACATGCTTCTTAGAAGTGTACTGGGATCAAACTGGTGAGGGAGTGCAAAGTGTGGAGGTCCTGGCACAGACAACACTGACGCATGCTCTACAGGAAACACTACAGAGGGACGACTCCTCAGTACCGAGTATGAGGAAAATAACTGATAAATCTTGATGTTGCCTTTTGCCACTAAATAAAAAAAAATGGTTATAATTTCCTCATTGCTCCTTGTAATAGAAATATTCTGAAAATGGCAAACTAGATTTGAAGTGTTTTCTGTTCAGTTACTGTTAGCACTGTTACATAATTCATTATTGATTTATTAGTTCTGGTTATTTATTAGTTTATTGTATACACCATATTTACCACATCTCTTGTCAAGTGAAGTGCAGTATTTTCATATAAGAAACATGCTACATTTAAAGTTTAATGATTTATGAAAACAAGCAAATATATTCTGTTACAGCACAGTCAAGCTTGTAACATCAGGGTCATATATATATATTGTCAAGAAGGCAGAAATGTGTGCAGGAGTCAAGTCTACATAAACTGCACTAAGAGTTGTGTTGTGTGGTCTGTATACTTACCACGCCGCAGCTCACTTACCCGTACATAGACGTTTTTTCCACAGATCTCATACTTGCCATCCGCTACCCTCTTGACGTGAGACTTCCGGCAGTCATCATCCTTGCAGCCACAGTAATCTCGAGTATGGTTGGCAATATCTAGAACCTGCATATAAAAGTGTGGTTACCCTCTAGTGAACAAAATATGCTAGAAATGTAAAGATTATTCAAATATTATTGCCATCTTTGATCAACTCTCCATATTATAATGTATGTTATTAATAAATCTCCACTTCAAAAGCAATTTTAATGAAAATGACATACATAAATATAAATAAGATTATGCTAGCATGAAGAAGTTGTAAAAGCTATAAATATTTCATTGAAACACTCAGCAGTGACTGACAGTTGCTTGCTATTACTTGAAGGGTTTGTAGCTACATGAAAGTGAACTTAAATGTTGATTGGTATGCAGCATGGGGTGAGGGTCTGTGACATCAACAAACTATTTCCCTTTCTTGTAAGCCCCAGTTTGTTTATAGATGAAGTGATCAGTGTCAGCAATGAAATATCAGCGGCGACACAGGAACATTTACATGCACCAAAATTAAAAAATCTTAATACACAGACAAATAGATAGTGCTTCATTGTTGTGTTGGCATGGTTGATTTAAATATGTGAGCAAAAAATTACGCTATTTGTGTCTAAAATCTCGTATAGGTTCCTGAATTCATGGTTTTCTGTTTCAACCACTCCCACACCTCCCTTTAACCCGGTAACAGCGACAGGCCAAATTTGTGGCTTTACCATATAGCAGCAACGGGCCAAATTTGTGCCATGATATAAACCCCCAAAAATAGACGATACATAATCTGATTACAAATGCTTTGATATATATTATGAAATGGTTTGTGTGAGGGGTGATTTTTTCTCATTTTTCTCACTTGGAGGGAGCATTAAGAAACATGATCCCTGCTGCTACCGGGTTGATTAAAAACCTTGTGAACTATTAATGTGGTTGCACAGTAGGAGTCCAAAGGTAACTATAATATGCTTCACTACATATAAGCTTTTTGTCTTTTTTTCTAATTGGTAAATTTAGCTTGACTTTGCTGTGTTTCTTTTGGGGAGAGTATTCCATAAACTTACAAGAGTTTGTTCACTACATTTATAACTACGTATTATTGTTACTGCTGTGAAGATATGAATGCACATGCCTCTTCAATGCACAATTTATCATGACCCGTGGCAGTGTCCCGATAGTATCAGTGTAATGCTCACCTTGTTATCGAGATCAGTTCTCTGAGCTTCAGTAACACTATCTGATTGGACGGTGTTGTAGCACTCCTGGAGGCGACTGCAGATAGAGGGGGAGCGTGAGGGAGGCTTGGAGGAGGGCCTGGAGGTGGGGCGGGATAATGGCAGGGGGCGTGGGGGCGCGGAGGCTGGCGTCCGCTGCAGGGAGGAGATGTAGCGCCGACCTGAGGGGAGGAAGGTGATTGTATAGTTGGTGTCTTGTAACCATGTGTTGGAGGAGGGTGCCCAGACGTGCTGCGTGTTGGCTGAGACTGTGGGGCTCAGAATATCATGAGAGAGAGAGAGAGAGAGAGAGAGCGAGACGTAATGAAAAAATACAAGGTGAGGAAGGTAATCATAGAGTATACCAGGGAAAGGTAAGGAGGAATGAAGATACTGGTTTGCTGTTGCTTTAGAAGTAGGTAGTACAGTCTTGTGCAGCGAGGTGACAGGAGGGGTTGAGTAATGGACTTAGCAAACTCAGAAAAGCTGGTAGTATAGAAATAGCAATAAAAGATAGCAGGGGAAGTAACATTGCAGCAGAATTTGAGGTTGAAAGCAGTCAGTCTTAAGAGTTGATAGGGCGAATGATTGAACAGTACTTTAAGGTAATTATAATATCGGTCAAAATTACTCCACTCCTTCCTTCAGATAACTCAATAACATTATTACCACAGCTTACTCAAGCAACAGCCCTGGAAGCTGTCTAAGAACGCGATTAGGAACAAGCGTGAAGGATTTCCAGTCCAGAAAACCATTTTAACATTTTTTTCATTAATAAACTTTGTAGTTTTGGTTCAAATTAGCATCTGAGAAAATGACACTGCACATTGATTTATGTTGCTTAAGGGTTCATAAATCATCACCATGGTGGATTGCTTTTAACGACTGTTCAGTGTGCCCAAGGCGTGTCCGAGGTACTCACAGTGCGTGGGCGTGGTGGGTGTGGTGTTGGGGGTGGAGCGGCCCGAGGAGCGGGGGGTGCGTGCCGAGGGGAGGCGGGGCTTGGCGGAGTGGGTTGGGGTGGTGACGGGGGTGGTGGGGGTTGTCTTGGCGCCCGACCACCCTCTGAAAAAATAAAAGAATATTAATATGTAGGTTAGCGGGAGCTCTTATGTATACAAATGAGCTGTGTCATCGTACACCCGGCATTATTAGGTTCACTTTATGCAACTCTAATGCTTATCTTGTCACGGTTCATTTATTGAATGTTAATTATTTTAACTGACCAAAAAAATATAAAGTGTCATTATCGCTCGTGACATAAATACTTGTCTTTATTTCTTCCCCGTCTTGGCGATCCTGAAGAACGTTATTTTAACTTAATAAGTAGTCAGTGTGCAGTACCTGTCTGACCTTGACTTGCAGGGGATGCTGGTGGGGCGCCGCGCCAAGTTAGACACGGCTCTCCTGATGGAGGCGGGCTTGGGCGGTGGCGTGGGCTTGGCCGGGCGCGGGATGCTTGACCTGGGCGTGTGTGAGGGGGCAGCGGAGGGCGGGGTCTCGGTCTGCGTGTGTGTGGAGGTGTTGGGCAGCACGAGGCGGGGCACGAGGGGCAGGTGACCCGGGGCGGACAGCGGCCTGGCGGGACACGCGGGGTGATTAAGTAAGTCTGTGTTCATTCTAAGGTGATGGATTAGTCCCGCCCCTCCCTGTTTCTGATGCAAGTCGTTAGTTAGCTGAGAGATGTAAGCTCCAGCCGCCCCGACGCATGTGATTAGTCGTCGTTTGGTGGATAATGCTCATGAGTGGCGGCTGCTGGGTGGGAGGGGCGGGGCTTACTCGTTATAGTAATCAGAACAGAGTGGACGAGGGCGGAACTTAGTCAAAATTAATTCAGGTTATAAAGTTGAAGGAGTAACTTAACCAACGTTGCAAGATATACAACTCATGCATCACCAACCCTTACATTATGACTAGTACCACCAAATAACCTGAACCCCAAGATTATAATTACTATTATTTTCTTTTTTGGTCGAGGGGAAAATACAAAATCATGCGTGTTAGTGGGTGGTGGCGGGAGGATATGAGTCATTAGCGGTGGGTGTAAGTTAGTGAGTGAGGGAGTGCGTAAGGGAGGGAGAGAGGGAGAGGAGCACCTGGCACCTACCTGGGCAGCTTGGTGTGGTCAGCGGCGGGCGGGCTGGGCGCGGCGGGGTGCAGCGTCAGGGTGGAGCCACGGGGGGAGGAGGTGTTGGAGTACCCGCTGTCAGACCTGCCGGCAGTGATGGTGGTGGGTTCTAGACTGACACTTCTAACGGGGACTACTGCACTCACCCACACCACCATATACACCACCACCACCGCCACCATCACTCACCATCACATAACTCACCTCCTTCAGGCCTCACTGTCACCATCACCACCACTATCACCAACACCACAACTCACTCCCACTCCACACCACCATATACACCACTATCACCACCACCACCACTCACCATCACCTTCAAGTCTCACCGTCACCCTCACCATCACCACCACTATCAGCAACACCGCACTCACCTTCTTTACGCTCCCTCACGCCCACCATCACCACCACCACTGTCACCATCCCCGCAACTCACCTCCTTGACTCTCCCTCACCCCCACCATCATCACCTTCACTCACTCCCAGCACCAACATCACCATCAAACCACCAATTTCGCACACCATTACTCTCCACTTACCACCACCACCACCACCATTACGACCACCACCACCAGTACTTACTTTCCACCACCACATCACCATTCACCACCTCTTACTATATCATCAACACCACCTCGCTATACAAAACACACACCACCCCCACCACCGCAGTCACTCACCATCACCACTATCCCCAACCTCACCACTCCCATCACCACCACCACGCCACGGGATACATACACCACACACAATTCTATAACTCACCAGTCACCACCACCACCTGCAATCCTCACCATTATCACCACCCTTGCATTGCCATAAGTAACACCCTCACTGCCATTGTCCATCCTCACAATCATTGCCTCCGTCGGTTTGATAATTAATTTTTCTCTCTGTGTTTGTGTTAGGTTGTTTGTTTGTTTGCTCTTGTGTGTGTGTGTGTGTGTAAGTTCTCCATCACTCCTCTCTCCACACACACACACACACACACACACACACACACGAGCCAAGTCTGTCCCCGCATCGCCCTTCCCCGCTCCGCCCTTCCCCGTGCATGTTGAATACAAGTTATTTCCCTCCCATTTGGCGGCTGAGGGACGCTCTGCCACTCGCAACGTTGAAGACTTATGTAAGCTCCTCGGATCCCCCCTTGATAGACGTGATGCTGCAATAATACTACAAACAGAACACACAGAAATAGTGACGGATATATATTCTTTAACGGATAAAATATTGCTGAAATCCAAAAGTATGAATGATTGGGGAGGAAAGTCTTAACAGAGAATTTGGCCATGTGTTCTATCGTTATTTAGTGTAATTGGCAGATTTCTTTACCTATTTCTCTTTTGATGCTGCTTCCCTTTGTGGTTGTCCCTTTTTATCCCTTTGTCACGCTGATTTTTATTCCTGTGTGACTCTGCTTCTCTTTATTTTTGTGACGCGTTTTCCCTTTACTCTCGTCCGTCATCATCCCTTTGTGACGCTGTTTTATTTTTCTTGTTCCTAGTGACGCTGCTTTTCAATCCTATGTGACGCTGATTCCTTCTATTTGTGCTTTTTTGTCTCATACCTGACGCCACAGCTCTTTACTCTCGTCTTTCTTAATCCCTTTGCGACGCTTACCTTTTTTTTAATTATTTGTAACGTATTTTTTTTCCTTTCATGGTAACTGATTCCTTTTATTCATGACGCCGCCTATCCATATAAAAAGTGAAGCTGCCTCGCTGTTTCTCCATATGGCGTTACATCCCTTTACAAATGTGACGTCGCTGCTCTTTATCCCGTTGTCCCTTTCCCTTCTTGAACTGACGCCTCCGCAGTCCACACCATCACTGTAGCACAAGCCAATGAAGTCCAAGATGCCATTGTTAGTGCGTAAGTTCCCACCATTCCACTTAATAAATTTAGTGGGGCGTGAGGCTACTAACTTGGACCATTAATATGACTCCGTGATACACACTTGGGCCGAGGCTGAGCTACGCGAGCCTGCAACCCCGAATCGTGTGGCCTAAAACTGTCCTTTACTCCGATACCGAGAATTCAGATCGCACTCAAGAGCATTAGACCAGGGGATTAGGTTATGTAAGCGCGCGCTGATTCTTTTGAGAGGTTCTGAATACGTATTGGAATGTTTTATGCGGATTTGGTGTCGACTCGAAATGCCTTTTTATTTGTGTGTGTATATTTTTATCTTTAGTTGCTTGGTTATGTTTTTATGTTTTATGGTGTGTGGGGGGGGATGTTTGGTGGAGTAGTGTGTTCGGGTGTGTTACGAGGAATGTGGAGAGTGTGGTGATGTGCTTGGAGGGTGTAAGAGAGGATGTGTAGTGTGTGAGTTTTAGTAGAGTGAGGTAAGTAGTAGGGGAGGGTGTTAGGGGTGCGTGGAAGATGTGAAGGGAGATGTACAGTGGCATAATGTGTTAGTGTGTGTGTATGGAGGGTGTGAAGGAAGGATCTGCAGTAGCATGGTGTTAGCGTGTGTAAGGGTACGTCAGGGTGTGTTAGGGATATGTGGAGGGTGTGAAAGGGGGGCATGATGTATCAGAGTGTGTTAGAGGATGTGCGGGAGGGTGTACAGTGGCATGGTGTTAGTGTGTGGTATGTTAAGGATATATGAAGGGTGTGAGTGGAAGGGGTGCAGGGTGGTAAGATTTGTTAGGGTGTGTAAGAGGATGTTAGGGAGGGTGAGTAGTGGTATGATATGTTAGCGTTAGGGTGTGTTAGAGACATGTGAAAAGGTGTGAGGAGGGGTGCAGGGTGGCAGGATGTGTAAAGGTGTGTCAAAGAACGTGAGGGAGGATGTGCAGTGTTATGGTGTGATAGCGTGTGGTGAGTTAGCGTTAGGGTGTGTTAAGGATATGTGGATGGTGTAAGTAGGTATTAAGGGGTGTCAAGGTGTGTTAGAGGAGGTGGCTCGTGTATCAGGGAGTGTGTTGTCCCTCCCCTGTCCTGCTGCATCACCGCCCAGCCAGAGTGTGAAGGGGGCGCGTGCCTGGCCTCCCTCCCCGCGTCTTTGCCTACCCGTGACGTGACAGGCGCCGTGGCACTAATGCTCCCCGCCAATGCTCCTCCTTCGCTCGCCACGCCTCACGCCACCTCCCAAGACTGACACTGCTTTCTGCGACCCACCTGCTGCCCTGTTGTCCCTGTCTTCGCTTCCTCCTCAACTTGACTGCTTGCCCATCCACTCTTCTTTTTAATCCGCCTCCCTGCCCTTCCTCTAATCCCTCATCTCCTTGTTTTACTCCAGTTGTCGCCCCTCCACTTCTCCTCTGACCTACTTTCCTGTCCTTGCTCTAATCTCTCCTCTCCTTGTTCCACTTCTGTTCTCGCCCCTTCTCCTTCTCCTCCAATCCATCCTCATGTCCTTCCTCTAATTCCTCCTCTCCTTGTTTTACTCCAGTTCTTGCACCTCCCCTTTTCCTCTAATCCACCTACATGTCCTTCTTCGCATCCCTCCTCTTCTTACTCTTCTCCAATTCTCGCCCCTCTTCCTCTACGCCTCCTTCCATTCCACTTTCCTGCCTGCCACTCATCCTCCGCTCCTCCTAGCCTTCCGTTTCTCACTTCACTCCAACTTCTGGCCTGTAACTCTTCTTCCTTTCCACTTCACTCTCAACCAGCCACACCAATCATAGCTTTGAATTCCTCTTGGTTTTCGTTTCCTCCCCATAGTTTGCATCTCCCACCCAAATTCTCATTCTCCTCCTTCTCCTTCCACCCAACCTCTTTCTCTTCTGCTCTTCCCGTCACTTCACCTCCCCCTCTCTGCTCCATATTAAAAGTCACCTCAACTCCTGATAGCATGACGTCAGTATCACTTCTATTCATTACCGTATTTTTCACAGCTTAAGTTTTGAAACGTAAAAGGGCTGCGTCTGACCTACTTGCTCCGTCACCTTGATATGGGGGGGAGGGTTTCAAGTTTAGGGAAAAAGTTCACCTCAAATCGTAAGTTTAAATTCATATGGCCTAACTTGTATTTAGATATGAAGAAAGGTGAAGAGGACAGACACTGGCGGCGCATCTTTGTGTGTGGGTGTAGGAGGTGGGTGACTCGTGGTGACAAAAGTTTAGTGTCGCTTAGAAAAAAATGTTGAGCTCTTTTAATTTTGTGGCAGAGATTTTGGTGGGACATTTTTTGCTTAGCCAGTGTTAGTTATTTGTGTGCGAACATGATGCCTTTATGCCTATTGTTGTTGTAGGTGGTGGTGGTAGTGTTGGTAGAGGTGGTGGTGGTGGTGGTAATGGTGAAAGTATTGTTATTGTATTATTATTATTATTATTATTATTATTATTATTATTATTATTATTATTTTCATCATCATCGTCGTCGTCGTTTTTGTTATGTCTGCTATTGTTATATGACTTGAAGTTGTTGCAGTTGTTCTTATCATTAGTTCTGCCAATGTTCAATTTTCTTCTTATTACTGTTATTGCATTAGTTATCGTTTTTTTTTGTCTGTCATTATTACTGTTGTTGTGGTTGTTATCGTTGTTGTTGCTGCTTTTAGAGGATGATGTTGTTCTTGTAAGACTGTTAGTGCTGAGGTCTTCGGGTTTACTGCAGTGAAAGAGTAGCACGGAACTTACGAGAAGAGAAAGGAGTGACCTTGTGTGTAGGTCCAGTGAGGGAGGCCAATCACTTTTCATGCGCTGAGGTACACACGTTCGCCCAAGCACCACCATCAGCTGAGTTACCAAGGGGGGAGCCTCGGGCCATCACGCTGCGGCACTTTGTAACTTACCTCCTCTTCGCTCTTAGGATGTTTATGTACGTCAAGAAATGAAACTTAGCTGCATTTTATGTATACCACTGCACACACACACACACACACACACATCCGAGAGAGGCGCATCCGAGAGAGGACGGGGGAAAAGCGGGAAACCGAGTGGCTGCGGCAGCGGGTCAGCCTCGCAGTGTTCCGCGGGAACGCAGCAGCGCTATGCCAGCAGCGCCCCACATCTGACTTAATCTAAGATCCAACTCGACTTTTATTATGTTATTTATTACGTATAATTCTTGTGTTTTATGTAGTATTTATCTATAGTATATTAAAAGATATGGTTGAGGGCGACAGTCATCGGCGTTCCGGCAGGGGCCGATGAATTGCAATGCGAACAATCTAACCAATTGTTCCCATCGTAACTCCCTTCCGGATGGAGGCACCCCCCCCGCCCACACACACACACACATGCACACACACACAAGCACGAACAAAGCACGTCACTCCCTCTTCCTTCACTTCGCCTCACACACTTCTCTTCACCACCCACAACCCCAACTCCGTCACCCACCAAGTCTCTCTCTGAACTAAGAAAGCCTCGAGACTCAGCATAGCGAGAGAACAGCATTACGCAACAGAGAATGAGAGGAGGAGGAGGAGGAGGTGGTTGTGGTGGAGGGGGGAGATCTCCCGACGAAGGCCAGGTCATATGACTTTTTATGTTGACATGGACGTGTGTGTGTGTGTGTGTGTTTAATGACCGTATATGTAAATTTGAGGCTGTATTTCTTTGTATTTTTTAACTTTTAGAGGAGCTCATTAAATAGAATATGCTCTCTCTCTCTCTCTCTCTCTCTCTCTCTCTCTCTCTCTCTCTCTCTCTCTCTCACCCTCCCCCCACTTTATGTTTTTGCCTTGCCCTGCTTTCTCTCCCTTTCAGTCCTCACGTCTCTAATGATCTCTATATGGCACGCTTTTCTTTCCTCCACCCCTCCCCTCTTACAGAATTTCCCTCCCTCTCTCTCTTCATCCTTTCTCCCTTCGCTCTTCCCCAGTCACGTACTTTATATATATCCCCTGCCCATGTCTGTCCCTCCTAGACATGGTTCGAGTCTGTCTGTCTGTCCGTCTCTCTCTCTCTCTCTCTCTCTCTCTCTCTCTCTCTCTCTCTCTTCCGTTTTCCTCATTCATGGTTCACTTTTCTCGCTGTCTTTTGCTCCTTTTCAGTTTTCTTTTCTGCTCTCTCCTTATCTCCTAGCTTTTACTACCCTATCACAGTCCAATTATACACACACACACACACACACACACACACACACACACACACACACACACACACATTTTTCCTTTTGTCCACTTGACTTTTTTATTACATCCACCCACATGCACACAGGAACCCCATCTCGACCCCTCCCACACACCCTCCCACACCACTACTCCCACACTCCCTCCCATGCTCCCCGCCTACACTCTCCGTCCCATGCCACGCCCACGCACTCGTGTCGTCACGTACCTGCCAGACCACTCCTCGCCGTCCATCTCCCGCTCCAGCTTGATGATCCCAGGCGGCTCCAGTCCCCACCAGCCCTGCGCCAGGCGGCCCACCTCCAGCAGGCACAGCACCACGCCGCGCGCCCCGGTGTGACATACTGCGAAGAGAGAGGACAGGGGTTAAGGGGACAGGGGTTAACAGGATGCAAATGTTGTGTAGCTTTTGTTGTCTTCGGGAAGGAAATGAGTTTTAATTTCCTTTGTCCCGAGGAAGTAAAATGGATTAGTCTGGTTGGAAAAGTTTATAATATTTTTGAAGTTGCGCTGTGTCAGAATCGACGTTTAGTAGCATTTGTTTATTACTGTGACTCGTGATGGTGTAGTTCAATGTTGGACAGAGCAGATAAAGAGAGATACCGATACAGGCTTACAGTGTCTGATGCGAGTTGTATGTCGTATGTAATTAGTAGGATATATAACACAAGTGAAGAATGCTCGCTAATTTTTACGCACATTACTAATTAGTTATTATATAATGAACAAAAATTGCTTTGAAAAAATGGTATGTTGTATACAAATGAAATACTGTAAATAAAAAAATGAATGTTTAATACACTTTATTCTGACAATAGTTCTTTTACGTTAGCTCAGTTTTTTTCTCGCTTTTATTTTTGTTCCTGATGCAAGAACTAAAAGGAGTCATGCGCACAGAGTAAAGGCGATGCCCTGAGCACGAAAGAGGTCACATCGCAAAGTTCAGCACTGTAGCACCACCAGAGGGAGGCAGCGCTGTTTCCTCGGCGCGTCCCTCTCGGCAACACTGGCGGGCAAAAAGCTCAAGGTTCATTCCGTGGCTTTGTTGATTTCCAGTATTTTCTTCTTAACTTTTTTATATTTTTCCCTCGAAAGTTAAACCAACTGCAATTATAAGTTCCGTACCGGCGCTCTTGTTTATTTTTGTTGTTGTTGTTGTTGTTGTTGTTCTGTTTCGCCTCAATTGTAGTAGTTGTTTAGGTCTGCGACAACAAAATGTGCGTGTGTGTGTGTGTGTGTGTGTGTGTGTGTGTGTGTGTGTGTGTGTGTGTGTGTGTGTGTGTGTGTGTGTGTGTGTGTGTGTGTGTGTGTGTGTGTGTGTGTGTGTGTGTGTGTGTGTGTGTGTGTGTGTGTTCACTTTGCTTATCTGAAATATTAAAACGTTTCACTTTCTTACATATGACTTTTTTTTTTTACGTCCGCTATTGCAGTCTGCCATTTTTTCCTTTTTTTTTCCTTTTCCTTTTCCTTTTATGGCTCAGTAAATGAATAAACTAAACCGTAAGACCTTTATTCCGCGTCTTCACAAACTCACTAATAATGCATGTTTTTTTTTTCTTTTTCTGCAGGAGTGAAAGTGTGTGGCGCTCGAGAGGGAAGGAAAGGTAAGGTAAGCTACGTTATGTTTTACCTGGTTGAAATTTGCTCGTTTTCGCTTATAAATGCTCACATTCCTCTCCATCTCATTTTCCCTCATTTTCTATTTTCATCATCCCTTTTCTTATTTTCCCTCCGTCATTTTCCATCATTTTCTATTTTTATCATATCCCTTTTCTCATTTTCCCTCCGTCATTTTCCCTCATTTTCTATTTTCATCATCCCTTTCCTCATTTTCCCTGCGACATTTTCCATCATTCTTCCATAATTAATCTTCTCTTCCTTTTTTTTTTGTCATTCCTGCTTTCTTTTTTCGTCATTAATTCCTCCCTTTTTGCTGTGGCCTTCATTCTTCTTCCGTCACCCTACCTTCCTTTCCTTTCTTTTCCTTTCCTTTCCATTTCTTTCCATTCATCTTCTATCATCCTACCTTCCTTTCCTTTATTTTATTTTCCTTTCTTTTCCTTTCCATTTCTTTCCATTTAGTTTTTGCCATCCTTTCCTGCTCTTTTCCCATCATTCTTCCTTTCCTCTCTCCATATTCCTTCCTT
Source organism: Eriocheir sinensis (assembly GCF_024679095.1). Lineage (NCBI taxonomy): Eukaryota > Metazoa > Arthropoda > Malacostraca > Decapoda > Varunidae > Eriocheir > Eriocheir sinensis. Next base: position 19,839,416 of record NC_066512.1, read on the forward strand.
CATCATCTCCATCATCCTCTTATCATCCTACTCTCCCCTCTCCTCCAGCCTCCTCTCCATCATACTATCTGATATATTTTCCGTCTCCTACTCCCGTCCCGTCCCATCACTCTACGTCCTTTGCCCATCACTTTTCATCATCACCGTCTCTCCTTATTCCCTCTTTCTTTCCTTCTCTGTCATCCAATCCAATCTCTTTTCCCTTTTCTCATTACATAATTTTTTACGTCCCATAATTCTTCCTTTTCCTCTCTTTCCTTTCCTTCTTACATCATCACCTTCCCTCCTTATTCCTTTCTCCTTTCCTCCCATTCTCCTTCCTCCCTCCATTCAGTTCTAATCTCCTTTCTCTTACCTTATTCCTTCCCTCTTCCCGTACGTCCCTTTCTCATCTCCTTCCATCATCACCCTCCCTCCTCTCCTTATTCCTCTATCCTTCTCTTCCATCCTCCTTCCTCCCTCCATTCCGTTCTAATCTCCTTTCTCTTACTTTATTCCATCACTTCCCGTCCTTCCCTTTCCCATCTCCTTCCGTCATTACCAACCCTTCTTTTTCCTTTCTCCCTTCCTCCCATTTTTCTTCCTCCCTCCATTCCTATTCGATCTCTTTTTCCCTTTCCTCATTCCATCCTCTTCCCGTCCGTCCCTTTCCCATCTCCTTCCATCATTACCATCCCTCCTTTTTCTTTTCTCCTTCCCTCCCATTCTCCTTCCTCCCTCCATTCCTATTTGATTTCTTTTCCCTTACTTCATTCCACCACTCCCGTCCGTCTCTTTCCCATCTCCTTCCATTATCACCATCCTTCCCTACCCGTTTACTCTTCCTTTCCATTCTCCTTCCTCTCTCCATACCTATTCGCTCTGTTTCTATCTCCATGTATCACCATCCCTCCTGCTTCCTTTCCTCTTCCCTCCCATTCTCCTTCCTCCTTCCATTACTCATCTTTCTGTTCCGTTTCTATATCGGTTTAGCATCACCATTTCTCCTTAAACCCACCTTCTTTCCTTACCTTCACCCTCCTTTTCAATCTCCAATTCCTGTAAACCAGCTTCCTTAATCCCACCTTCCTCCTTTATACCTTCCCTTCCATCCCCCGCCTTTTGTATACCGGCCTCTACCGACTTGTAAAACGTACGATGACAGTCATCAGCTCATCGTCCCTTATTGCCCGCCGCACCGCCTCTTAACTCTTCGGTATAGCGAGTTTGGGTTTTCGGTTCTCGTTTCCAGGGTGCAAGTTAGTTCGCGTCTCTGTTTTCAATGTCCTGCAGCCTGAGTTTCTGTTTTTCCTTAGTCCTTATGTTTTCCTGGTGCATGGTGTATTGATTTCTCTTTTTATTTAACTCTTTTGTCTCTCAAGTTCGGTTTTATGTTCTCGTTTCCAGTAGTTCGCGTCTCTGTTTTCGATGTCTTGCAGTCTTCGCTTCTGGTTTCCCTTAGTCCTTATGTCTCCCTGGTGCATGGTGTATTGATTTCTCTTTTCATTTAACTCTTCTGTCTCTCAAGTTTGGTTTTCGGTTCTCGTTTCCAGGGTGCAAGTCAGTTCGCGTCTCTGTTTTCGATGTCCTTCAGCCCGAGTTTCTGTTCTGGTTTCCCTTAGTCCTTATGATTTCCTGGTGCATGGTGTATTGATTTTTCTTTTCATTTAACTCTTCTGTCTCTCAAGTTTGGTTTTATGTTCTCGCTTCCAGCAGTTCGCATCTCTGTTTTCATTGTCCTGCAGCCTTCGTATCTGGTCTCCCTTAGTCCTTATGTCTCCTTGGTGCATGGTATATTGATTTTCCATTTCTCCCTCGTATTTGCAGCCTCTTAACTTCTTCGGAACAGTAAATAACTTTGTGTTCTCATATCACGCTTTGCTTCTTCGATTTCTTAGTGTTTCAGTCTTCGATTTTCCTTTCGTAGTCTTCCTGATTTCCAGTTACATACTTTTCTTCCTCCTTTTGTATTGGTAGCAAGAGGGTATAATGTCAGTCAGGCTTGAATATGCATGTCTTTGAGAGAATGTGCTTCTGCAGTAGAAGGGAAAGGTCCTGAAAGACAGACCATACGGTTCCGTCCTATACACGAGATGCCGCAGCTGACAGGACGCCATAATCCTTAGGTAACAAACAGTGGTGTAGCGGGGAGAGCAGGAAGGGAGGGAGGGAGAGGGAGGAACGGAGAGTTGAGAGCATTTAGTTGTGTGTGTGTGTGTGTGTGTGTGTGTGTGTGTGTGTGTGTGTGTGTGTGTGTGTGTGTGTTCTATCCTTTCACACAGCCACGACTCCCCACTCCACATTTCTTCACTAAGTTGTTGTTGATATATAATTAAACGAGGAAGTGGAGAAGGCGAGAGACGAGCAGTAAAAAGAAAAAAGTCCGTCTTTGGCGCTTCTTGAGGTGAATAGCGTCAAAGGGACGTGCTAATCCAGCCGCCGGTGGAGTTAGCGTCTCTTGAAGCTCCAACTCAAAGAAAATGGAAAATAATCAGAAAAAGGATTTATTACGTTTAATATTAAGACCGAAAGTGAGATGATAAATATTGGCTATCACGTAAATACTCGCATTACTGTAAGAAAATGAATACGAAGGAAACATTATAGTCTTCTGCATCACGAGGGAAACAAACATTCACCTTACTAGGCCAACAAACATTCGCATAAGGGGGTGACAAACATTCGCAGTGCGCGGGCAACAAACATTCGCATAACAAGGTAACAAACAACGTCAAGATATTAAAGTTTGGCAACACCGCGAGCCTGAGGGGAAGAAAGGTGGAAGAAACGGCGCAGAGAGAGAGAGAGAGAGAGAGAGAGAGAGAGAGAGAGAGAGAGAGAGAGAGAGAGGGGAGGGAGCTATCTGATATAACTGGTACACATTAAAGAAAAAAAAAACATACCGGTATTAATATGATAATTCTCAGGGAAGGGATATGCTCAAGCGGATGGTGAAAATAACATACGAAATTAATTATAATCGTATAATATGAAGTGATTAGGGAGGTTGGTAATGAGTATGTAGAAACAGGAAAGTAAAATACATAATAATAAAAATAATTAGAGGACGTTTCGGTGTGTGTGTGTGTGTGTGTGTGTGTGTGTGCACCTGCTATCTCCCCAATGGATGTGCCTCCTCCTACTCCTCCTCCTCCTCCTCCTCCCTCTTATCTCCACTTTGTCTCCCTTTCTTCTCCCGGCTTCAGTGACCCCTTCAGTACCCTTTGTATATTTCTCTCTCTCTCTCTCTCTCTCTCTCTCTCTCTCTCTCTCTCTCTCTCTCTCTCTCTCTCCCTTCCTGGCATTCCCACCTCCTGTTTCTCCCTCCATCCGTCCCTCTCTCCCCTCCTTTCCTCCTCTGTCTCCCTCCGTGCCTTTCATTCTTTGTCTCCTTCCCTCCTCTTCTCCCTTCTCTCTCTCGCTCTCTCTCCATCCCTTCTTCCAGCTTATCAGACACTTTCCTCTTCTCTCCCTCAACCACACATCATTGTATTGTTTCCATGTGAATTATCGAGGAGAGAGAGAGAGAGAGAGAGAGAGAGAGAGAGAGAGAGATATTCCACAACTCCTCAACACAGTACATACCCGCGCCGAGGCATTGCGACCCGTGTATGAAATATTGAAACTGCTGTCGTGTTCATCGTGGTAAAGGTGAAGAATTTTTAGGTACGAAGAGGAGGAGGAGGAGGAAGAGGAAGAATAAGAAGGAAATTAAGTAGAAGAAGAAGAACAAGAACAAGAAGAACAAGAACAAGGGCATGAGAAAGAAAAACAAAACAGAAGAAGAGAAGAAGAAGAAGAAAGCAACAAAGAAACATCGAAGTAACAGTGAAAAGGAAATCTGGAGAAGGAGGAGGAAAAGGAGGAGAAGGAAGAGGAGGAAGAAAAAGAGGAAGAAGAAAAAATAACAAAGAAACATTGAAGTAGCAGTAAAGAGAAAGCCTGAAGAAAGAGGAGCAGGAGGAGGAAAAGTAGAAGGAGCGGGGGCCATTGTGTCATAAGTACCATTCATAACCCTCCTCCATTTCCTCCACTTTTCTTCCTCCTTTCCTCCATTCATCCTTCCTTCTTCATCCTTTTTCCTCTTTCCCTTCCGCCGAGAGCGCGCGCCAGTCATTCGCTTATGCATGTGAGGGGATTTATGACAAGTGTGTAAGAGCTTTTTTCCCCTCTGTGGCAACTATTACCTCACTCCGCTGCCGTCGCCGCTACTGCAGAAGGAATTATTGACGGTTTGGGCTGCCAGACGTACTCCCTGTGTGTGTGTGTGTGTGTGTGTGTGTGTGTGTGTGTGTGTGTGTGTGTGATAAGGGAGACAAGGAAAGCAGAAGAGAGAACTGAGAGAGAGCAGAAGAACGCGAGAAAAGGAAAGATAAATGAGGAAAACGAGGGAAAAAGAAGAGTTTGAGGAGTCAGAGAGAGAGAGAGAGAGAGAGAGAGAGAGAGAGATTCCGCGGCGTGTCAATTATTTCCTTCGTGAGCCGCCAGCTAAAGGCAAAGGAAGAATGGCGCTGAAGTATTCCTCGCTATTCACGCCACTTTTCCTTCCTCATAATCCCCTCATGACCCCTTCCCTCTGCTTCCCCACGCCACTCTTCACTTCCCTTCCCCCCTCTCCCCTTCCCTCGGCCTCCCCACGCTACTCGTCTCTTCCCTTCCCTTCGTCGCCATCCTCAGCATCCCACACCATCGATCCTCCACGTTCTTCGCTCCCTCATTTCAATATCTCAGTCATCCTCCTTCTATCATTTCCTATAATAATCCTAATCTGCTTTTTGTTGCCTCCATCCTCCTCTTCCAATATAATCCTTTCCATCATCTTTCTTTCCCCTACGGTCTTTATCCTTTTACTTCTCCTCCTCCTCTTCCTTTTTCCATCTTTTACAGCTCCTCATCCTCCCTCCCATTCCTTCACCTTTTCCACCTCTCCCAGTTCCCCTCACACCCTCCTCCTCCTCTATTTCCTCTTCTCTCTCTTTTATCTCTCCTATAAAACTAACATATACTCCCATGCACATCTTTTATTTTCCCCAATTCTCCTTTTATTTTTTGCTTATTTGCCACTCTATTGTTTTATAATTTCCCTTAGCCGTTTTTCTTTTACAGTGTTCCTTTTTTATCTCAGTTTTAACCTTGTCCAATTATTTCTATCACCTAAGTCTTTTTTTTTTTTAATAAATTCACCTTTTTCCATTATATGTGTTTTAATAGTCCAAATCTGCCTCTTATGGCCATCCTCCTCCTCCTCCTATATAGTCCTCTCCATTGTCCCCCTCCCCCTCTAAGTCTTTTTTATCTTCCTTCTTCACCAGTACTTCCTCCTCTTCTCCCTCTTATCTCTCTCTCATAAACCTTTAATGCGATCCCACTTTTTCGAACTCCCATACGCACTCTTTCTTACCCTTCTCTTTTTTTTTTTCTTATTAGCCTCTCCTCTATTCTTCTTTATTTCTTTTATGCCCTTTTTCAGCATCCCTCCCTCTCATTGTTAACGCTGTCCTCTTATATTTATCTCTATCACCTATTTTTCTTTCCCTTTTTTTTCTTATCAGCCTCTCCTCTATTCTTTCTAACTTCTCTTATCCCCTTTTTCAGCATTCCTCCATCTCATTGTTAGCCCTGTCCTCTTAAATATCTCTATCACCCATGCCTTTCCTCTTTTTCCTTTTTTTCTAATCAGCCTCTCCCCTATTCTTTCTAACTAATCTTATCCCCTTTTTCAGCATCCCTCTATCTATCTCATTGTTAACTCTGTCTACTTCTTATATATTTGGTACTGTTGTCTTTCTAATCCTACGTATACCAATCTATCTTCGTTGCTTCCCTTTTGCCTATCACCATCCCTCTATTATTTTAAACTTTCCATAGCAATTTTTCCAGCAGCTCCTCCATCCTATCCCCATCCCTGCCCGTTTCCATATTTTTATCACCTCAGTTTTCCTATTCCTCCCCTAACACCTGTCTCCCCTCCCGCGACTCACCTGTCTCGTCCAATCAATTCACCTCTACTGTAGCTCACCTGGCTCCCTTTCCTTCCCTTTCCCTACCTACCTACCTCTTCTAATGCGTCTCCTTCCCTTCCTTCACCTACGTTACCTTTCTGTCGCCATCCCTACTCACACAACTTATCTTCCTCCCTTTCCTTACTGATGTCACCTTCCACACTCTTTCCCTACTTATTTCAACACATTTCCCTCCCTTACTACATCCACATTGCCTCTACCTTACCTCCTCTACCGTTTTCACTCATCTGCCTTCCTTTCCTCATCGACTTCAACTTTTCCTCTCTTTCCTTTACTCTTCCAACTCACCTCCTCCCTTCTGTCATCCATGTTACCTTTCCCTCACCTTTCCTACCTCTTCTAGCACATCTTCCTTCCTCCTCTCACCCAAACTACTTTTCCCTCATCTTCCTTACCTTATCCAACTCATCCTCCTTCCTCCCTTCCCTCACCCACGTCATCGTTCCTAATTTACCACTCATCTTCTCCGTATTTCTCCCAGCTTCACTCACTCATTCCACCCTTCTCATCTCGCCTTACCCTTTCCCTCTAATATGCCCCCATTTTTCCAGCTCTCCTCACATTCTTCCCTCACTCACATCACCTCATACAACCCTTATCTTTCCTTCACCCTTTCCATCTCTTCCAGCTTCCCTCACAACCTTCCCCTCTTCCTCCTCCTCCCTGATCCTCTCCTTTTTCCATCTTTTATACCTCATCATCCTCCCTTTCCCCCTTTGCTTCACCCTTTCCATCTCTTCCAGCTCCCCTCACAACCTTCCCCCCTTCCTCCTCCTCTCTGATGTTCCTCTTTTTCCACCTTTTACAGCTCCCTCCTACCTCCCTCCCTTTCCCTGAACCTTTCCACCTCTCCCAACACCCCTCAATTATCCTTCACCATTTCATCTTCACCACCGCTCACTCGCCTCGTACCCTTTCCAGCTCCCCTCACAACCTTCCCTCACCCATTTCATCTCCACCACAGCTCACTTCCCATCAGACATTCCACCCTTCCTTCCTCGCACATGCCTCCCTCTCTCTCCCTCTCCACGCTCATTGGGGCCCGTTCAGCCAACATGAATGCCAAAAGGATATTCTATTATTTATGAGGGGTGGCGGAGGATGAGGAGAAATGAAGGGTTGGAGAGCAGAAAGAAACCAAGAAGAGGGAGCGACGGGTGGAGGGGATGAGAGGAAACAACCCCTTCCCTCCCCACCTCCGTAACTTGCAAACCCTCCATCCTCCCCCTTGTTTTTTTTTTATTGGGGGGGGGTGCAGGTAGACTAGGAGAGGAAGGGAAGGAGAGAGAGGGAAATGGAAGAGAAAGGAGTAAAAAGAGAGAGAAGGAACCAAGAGGGATAATGATAAAAGAGAGAGAGAGAGAGAGAGAGAGAGAGAGAGAGAGAGAGAGAGAGAGAGAGAGAGAGAGAGAGAGAGAGAGAGAGAGAGAGAGAGAGAGAGAGAATACTTAAGGGCCATGGAGTAATCAAATATGCATGTGATGCCTCGTGTATGACGCAGCCCAGGGGAGGCGACGTGTGTGTGTGTGTGTGTTCATGTGATCACTTAGGAAGATGCTTTTTTTTACTGGTCTTGGCGGGAAATGTTGGTTCTTTGCATTTCACTTTCCTGCATATTTCGCAGTTTTCGTCGTGCATTTTAAATTTCATATGCTTGACACTTTTTCTCACTGAAGTTATTTATTTGTTTATTTTTATTTATTTTTTTGCTTTAACTAATATGTATTTTTTCCGCTTTTGCTTCTCGAAAATATTAAAAGCTGACTCATAGATCCTTGTAAGTGTTATGTATGTACGTGTATACTGTGTAGTTCATAACACACACACACACACACACACACACACACACACACACACACACATATTTTCACATACACAAACACACAAACAAACAAACACATACACAACACCTGCCACGCTCCAACAAACACGAGACGATGATATCACAACAAGGAGGGAAGAAGGGGAAGAGGGGAGAAGGGAGGAGGTAGGGAAGGGTGGGGAGGAGGGAGTCGTGTCTGGGCCCAGGTGTGTGCCGCGACAACACTTGGCTGTGGTTCAAATGGTCGTCGCGTCGTTCCAGTAAATCCAACTCTCGGGAAGCTGGCGGCTGGCTGGTCTGGCTGGTCCCTCCTCCATGGCCCCTTCGTCCCTTGGCAGTGCGCGGGGCCAGGCCAGAAGGGGGGAGGTGGGTGTTGGTGGCGAGGCTGACTAGCTGGAGGCGGAAGGGGCGGACGAGCGTGTGTGTGGAGGATGGATATAGCAAAAACGTGGGGTCATATCCGTTATCCTGCGGCATAGGCGACTATTCTCCTACCACTACTACTATTACTACTGCTAAGCCTACTAAGGTGCTGCTGCTACAACTACTACTACTACTACTACTACTACTACTACTACTACTGCGTCTGTCAGGATCGATCACAGTGTTAGCGTATACTCAGGCTGCCTTTCTAGCGGAGACAAGTGGGTGTGAGCTGGTGTGAGTGCGGTGGGCCAACACTCCACTCCTCTGCTCGATAAGTTATTTAGGGCTGAAGGAGGGAAGGATTATGTGGGATGACAGAGGTGATGAGGGATGACGGAATGATCCAGGTTCCATTCGGGTATTGATCTTGTTCTCCTGTTTTGTTGTTGTTGTCTATACTTGTCTCCTTTCCATAAAGATTCCTTAAGTTACGTCACCTAATCAACGTAACCTTCACCTGGCAACATAAATTACTAGCTCACAGCACACATCGTCACGCTCCCCCCCCCCTCACCCGACCCAGCGATATACTAACTACACTTCAAAACAACAGAAACAGTAACAACAGCAACCGCATCCCAAGCTACATGGGAACACATTAGGGGGTGAAGAAGACTCATCCGTACCAGCACACAGCACCAAGGAAAGGCGATATAGAAACAACATCAGAAAAAGGAATAGGAAGTGAAAGAACACCAGGAAAAGGAAAAGGAAGTAAAAGAACGCCAGGGAAAAGAAAATACAGAAAAAGAACACCAGAAAAAAGGGAAATACAGAAAAAGCACCAGAGAAAGGGAAATACAGGAAAAAGAACACCAGGAAAAAGGAAAATTCGGAAGAAAAGAATACCAGAAAGAAGGAAAATACCGAAAAAGAACACCAGAAAAAAGGAAATTACAGAAAAAGAATACCAGGAAAAGAACACCAGAAAAAGAACGCCAGAAAAAGGAAAATACTGAAAAAGAACACCAGAAAAAGGAAAATACTGAAAAAGAACACCAGAAAAAGGAAAATACTGAAAAAGAACACCAGAAAAAGGAAAATACTGAAAAAGAACACCAGAAAAAGGAAAATACTGAAAAAGAACACCAGAAAAAGGAAAATACTGAAAAAGAACAACAGAAAAAGGAAAATACTAAAAAGAACACCAGAAAAAAAGGAAAGAACTGAAAAAGAACACCAGAAAAAAGGAAAATACAGAAAAAGAACACCAGAAAAAAGGAAAATACAGAAAAAGAACACCAGAAAAAAGGAAAATACAGAAAAAGAACACCAGAAAAAAGGAAAATAATTGAAAAAAACACCAGAAAAAGGAAATTACAGAAAAAGAACACCAGAAAAAAAGGAAAAAATTGAAAAAAACACCAGAAAAAGGAAAAATACAGAAAAAGAACACTAGAAAAAAGGAAAATACTGAAAAAGAACACCAGAAAAAAAGGAAAAAATTGAAAAAACACCAGAAAAAGGAAAAATACAGAAAAAGAACACTAGAAAAAAGGAAAATACAGAAAAAGAACACTAGAAAACAAGGAAAATACTGAAAAAGAACACCAGAAAAAGAAAACCAACAAAAAAAAAGAACGCCAGGAAAAGGAAATTACAGAAAAAAAGAACACCATAAAAACGATTATAGCTCTCACACACACCGTCACACACACACACACATACACACTCACGCTCACCTCACCTGACGTCATCTCATACACTCCCCTGCCACATAACTACACTAAACAATAACAGCAGCAACCACACCCCTTTGCCACACCTTTCGCCCCCTAGCCACGCCCTGCACCCACCCACCGTTCGAGCCCCGCCCAAGCTCCCCCTCTCACTCAGCCCTCAGCAGAGTCACAACTATTTATCCTCAGTACACATACTCCCTCTCTCTCTCTCTCTCTCTCTCATTGCTTTTTTCTTCCGCCAGGCACGATCGGAATGTTTTCTTTCTTCCTTTCTTCCCATTTTTATCCCATTTTCCTTTTTTCCCTTCTTTCTTTATTACTTCCTTCCTTTCGTTTAGTTTTCCTTATTTAACTTTTCTTTTCTTACTACATTAATCCTCTTTTTTTTCCTTCCTTCCTCCTTTCATTCCTTCCTTATTTCCTTCTCCTTCCTGCCTTCCTTTCTTTATATTATCCTTCCTTTTTTTCTTCCCTTCTTTGATTCCTTCTTTCTGTCATTCAATAATTCCATTCTTCCTTTCTTTCTACCTTCCTTCCTCATTATCTCCCCTTCCTTCCTCCCTTTCTTTCTTCCTCTTCCTACTTTCCTCTTTTTCTATTTCCTTCCTTCCCTTCAACCCACCACCACTCACAGGAGGCTTCAAAAAGGTGTCTGCGGCGTTCCTAAAGGTATTGACATCCTTCTTCCTTTCTTCGGCTTCTTTAGTGATTATGACGCCTTGTTTACTTTTGTGCCCCCCCTCCTCCTCCCCCTCCTCTTCCACCTCCACCTCCTCTTCCTTCTGCTACACCTGACCCTCCTCCTCCTCTTTCTCCTTTGCACCTGTATCCCTCCTCTTCCTCCCCCTCCTCCTCCTCCTCCTGAGAATGGCACGCGTCTACTGTTTGCCGTTTGCGTTGATCTGTTTGCTCTCCGTCAACAGATAAGGTGGAGAAAGACTTTTTTTTTTTGTGCTACTGCTGCTATGTTGACTGATGGGTGGTGGTGGTGGTGGTGGTGAGGGTTTGTCGAGGTTGTTATTATTGTTGTTATTGTTGCTATTATCATCAGTAAGGGTAGTGGTAATGACAGTAAATCATTAAGTAATATCAGTAATCTGGTATTTAATTATGTTTCTTTTGTCCCATTAATCGTTTCAGTATTAGAGATCGTTCCCCATCAATGGTTTATTCTATTAGGCGTTATTGAAGTGTAAAAATCCCTGTCTCACTTCTAAAACTGCTCCACTAACTTGCAGGATTAGAGAAAACTTACTGCCGTGTGAATAATTGACTCCCACGGAAAGAGAGTAATGAAAAATATATAACGGGAGGAGGAGAGAGAAGGAGGAAAAGGGAATACGGGAGGAAAGGAAAGAAGGGTTTTGAGTTGTAGGAAAAAGAGAATCAACGAAAAAGTAACAACAAGGAATAACAAGGAAGATGATGAGGAAGGCGGAGAGAGAAGGAAGAAAAGGGAATACGGGAGGAAAGGAAAGAAGGGTTTTGAGTTATAGGAAAAAGAGAATCAACAAAAAAGGTAACAACAACAAGAAATAACAAGGAAGATGATGAGGAATCGTAATTTGAAAGAAGAACGAAGTGAGAAATATGGAACTAGAGAATGTAAGGAACAGAAAGATTTATAAAGGAAAAGCAAAGGGATGATTTCGATGAATCAAGAAAGAAACAAAATAGAGAAAGAATAAGGAACCGTTCACATAAAAAGAGATGTTTAAAGTAGGCAGCTCTTTGACATTCTGGTAGGAAGAGTGGATCCATCAATGGGGGAAGAGCCTGAGGGGGGAGATAGGAACGAGAGGAAGAAGGGGATACATTATTACTGAACGCCATATCACGAGACGGCTATACTGCAGGGAGTAAGGGAGACGGAAGGGAGGGTGAATAACGCAAAGAGTAGGCAGAGAGAGAGAGAGAGAGAGAGAGAGAGAGAGAGAGAGAGAGAGAGGGAGAAGGAGAGAGAAACGGAAGAAAACAAAAAGAATAAGGTGAAGAAAACCACTGTAAGGGAAGCAACATGCGTATAAATAAATAAATAAAGGACAAAAAAGAAGAAAAAAACACAAGCTGCACGGGTAGGCGATGCTTGAAAGAAAGAAAGAAAAGGGGGAAGAAGAAAAAGAAGAAGAAAAAAAGAAAAGAAGAAGGAAAGAAATGGAAGAAGAAGAAGAAAGAAAGCAAAGGAGGAGAGAAAGAAGAAGAAAAAGAAAAAGAAAAGAATAAAAGGTGGAGAAAAAAAGAACAAGAAAATAGAAGAAAAAAATATAGAAAAGTAAAAAAGAAAAAGTGAAGAGGAGGAGTAGGAGCAAAATAAAGAAACCTAATCGTATATTCAGCGCCACAGTTCCATTTCGAAGGGCGGCTGTCGGGGGAGTGGTTGTGGGAGGGGAGGGGGCGGGTGCGAAGGGTGGAAAAAACAGGTGGGTCGGGCCTCCGTTGTGAATAAAAACCTTAGGGGCATGAACTGAAGGGAGGGAGAGAGGGAGAGAGTGGGAGAGAGGGAGATAAGGCATATATGTAAGAAGGTTGCTGAGTAGATAGTACGCTGGTAGAATAAGAACGATATACAAGGTAGATGATAGATAGAAGGTTACTGAGTGAATAATAAGCTGGTGGAATAAGAGAAGAATATATAAGGAAGGTTGATAGATAAATAGAAGGTTGCTGAATGAATAGTGACGTGGTAGAATAAAACAAAAAATATAGAAGGTTGGTTGATAGATAGATAAGAGGTTGCTGAGTAAATAGTAACGTGGTACTATGAGAAAAAAGTACAGTAGGTAGACTGATAGATAAATAGAAGGTTGTTGAAGGAGTATTAAGATGGTAAAATGAGAAAAGAAAATAGAGAAAGTAGGTTGATAGATGGATAGAAAAGGGACTTGTAGGAGGTGGAGAGGAAAAGGGGGAAGGAAGATAACATAAATAAATTAGTAAGTAACTGTTAATGGAAAGAGAAATAGGAGGAGGTAGGTGAATTGGTAGAAGTGTAAATTATTCAGTAGTTTTATTAGTAAGAGTGATAAGCAAGCGTTGGATAGATAGGAAAGTAAACATCAAAAAGGAGATAAAGAAACAAGATAAAAACGTACCAGTATGCATAGATAAGTAGATGGACAAGCTGGCAAATAGATAAGTAGGTAGATATTAAAAAGATAGGTGCATATTATAAAAAAAAATGAGAAGGAAAGTAAAGATAACAAATTAGGGTGTGTATATAATGAAGGAGGATGGGTAGTGAATAGGTCAGTTGATGGATAAGCTGGCAAATAGAGAGTGATAGATAAATAGGTGTTTAAAAAAATAGATGCATATATAAAAATGAAGAAGAAAGTAAAGACAACAAATTGGGATATGTATTTAATGAAGGAGGAGGATGGGTAGTGAACAGGTCAGTAGATGGATAACCTGGCAAATAAATAGTGATAGATAGAAATAGTGTTTAGAAAATAGATGCATATATAATAATGAAAAAGAAATAAAGATAACATATATGGCTATGTATATAATGAAGGAGAAGGTTGGTTAGTAAATAGGTCAGTAGATAGATAAGTTGGCAAATAATTAGTGATAGATAGAAATATTGTTTAGAAAATAGATGCATATATAAAAATGAGGAAGAAAGTAAAGATAAATATGGGTATGTATAAAATAAAGGAGGATGGATAGTGAATAGGTCAGTAGGCAAGTAGGTAGATGAACTAGAGATAAGGCCACAAAAAAAAGATAAAGTGATATGTAAGATTTGTTCTGAGCATATACACGTACAATAAATTCTAACATGCATGGGAGGGGAACGTGTTAAATGACCCGTCTGTTAACTGTTCGTCCTCGGTAGTGTGTGGTTTTTTTTTTCCACGATATTTGCAGAGTCAGCAGCGGAGGAAAAGGATCGACGAAGGTAGTGAATAACGCTGTACATCGTCTCACTCACGTTACCAGACAAATAATAGTGAAAAAAAATAAAACTGATAAAATAAAACTAGAATTATACGAGTCGGAAAAAAAACAAGGCTATCATTTAATGGGAGGCTATTATTTATCTATCAAACAAACGCACACGCACACACACACACACACACACACACACACACACACACACACACGTCCATCTTCTCCACCTCGATGATAAATGGTGCGTGAAATAACACAGTAAACAATGGCAGGAGAGGGCGGACGCGAACACCGATAACGAATAAACAATAGACGAGGGGTTAGAGATAAAGAAGGAACAGAGGAAATTAGGATAAACAAGGAATAGGGAAGAATGATGATAAGATAAATGGATGAAAACAAAACTAAAGACAAATGAGAAAGAAAAGGAAAAAAATCGAAAAATTGTACAGAAAAGGAATGAAATGGAGGCAGAAATAAAGACGAGAGGAAGAATGTATCAGAATAGGGAAGAATGATGATAAGATACATAGACGAAAACAAAACTAATTAAACAAATGAGAAAGAAAAGATAAAAACTCGAAAAATTATTACACTGAAAAGAAATGAAAGGGAGGCAGAAATAAAGACGAGAGGAAGAATGTATCAGAAAAAGGGAAGCAGTTGACAGCATAAAAATAATAGTGTAGAATAACAGAAGAATATAATAAAACCGCAAGAATAGACAGTGAAGAGACGAATAAGGAAACAAACCAAATTAGGAGAAAGTTGATAAAGATAGACGAAAGAAAAATAGAAAAGAAAATTAGATGCAAAAAAGAAAAATAGGAAATGAAAATGATAATGACGACGATTGAAGAGCAAAACAACATAGAAAAAAGGGAAAAGAAAAAGGGAAACTAGAATTAATAGAAAGGAAAATAACAGAAAAAGAATAAAACGGTACAAGACAAGAGACGAAAATAGAAGCGAGATAAAGAATGGAAAAAAAAATGAAAACCAGAAGAATGAGAAAAAAGGGAACAAGAATGGATACAGAGAAAGAGATGAGAAAATAAAAAAAAAGAAAGAGGCACAAAACTGGAGACGAAAATAGAAGCGAGATATATAAAGGAAAAGAAGAAAAGAAAAACAAAAATAATAAAAAAAAGGGAACAAGAATGGATACAGAGTAAGAGAAAAAAAAGAAGAAAAAACGCCCAAAACTGGGGAGGAAAAGGAGGAGAGAAAGGAGGAAGAAGAGGAGAGAAAGTGGAAGGGAGAAGAGAAACTGAAAACGAGACAGAAAGGAAGGGAAAGAAGGTAAAAAGGAAGATGTAGAAGAAGGGAAGGAAGGAGGAAGGGAAGGAAGGATCGTCGGGATAATGTAAAAGAGAAAGAGATATACGAGAGAAAAAGTGAAACAAAAATATATTTGAAAAAGTAAAAAATCAAAGAAAATAACAAAACCGTAAAAAAAAAAAAAAGTAAGAGTATAAAAAAGACTCACGAATACTGAAAGAGACGAGCAATGGCACTCTATTTTCAGAACAAAGAAAAAAAGAAGCATGCAGAGTCGAGGCAGGAATAGATTGGGCAAGGACAAGGGCAAGGGAGGAGAAAAAAAAGATAGCATGACTCCCACAAATCTAAAGAGAAATAAAAAAAAAACACGCCTCTTATCATGAAACAGAGAGTAAAGGAGAAAAAAAAATAGATCGGAACAAAAAAGTAAGAGTAAAGAGACGAATGCAAAAATAGACCAAAAGAGAAAAAGAGGACAATAGAGGAAAAAAATGAAAACAGAATAAACAAGGAAAAAAGAGCAAGTGGGCAGAATAACGAGAGAATATAAATAGCCGGATGTTTGTAAAATAAAGACGAAAGAAAAAAAATGCGTTCAATGGAAAAGGAAATGAAAGAAACACAGGATGAAACTGAAAATTGAGACGAGAAAGATATTCGTGAAGAAGAAAAAAATTGCATCAAAAAAGGACGACGCGAATAAGCAGCGAAGACCAAATTAGAGCAACTGAAAATAAACACGGAAAAAATACGGAAATGAAAGAAAAAAAGGATAGAAAGTGGCTCCAAAAATATAGGTATAAAGGCCGAAGACAAAAGTAGATAGGAAAAGAGTTTGTAGGGAAAAAGAAAACAAACCAAGGGACAACTAGAGTAAGTCATAGATGTAGATTATGAAATAGAAAAAAAGTGTAAAGCTATGTATATGTAAAGCAATAACAATGAACAGTGAAGAGACGGAGACAAGAAAAAAAATATATATAATAGATAGAAGAAGTCTACACATTAAATGATAAGGATTTAAAATAAGCAGAAAAAGTTAAAAAAAAATTGGTAGAAGCAGAATTTAAGTAGAGTTTGGAAAGATAAGATTGAAATAATAAAAAAAAAGCTTCTACAGAGACGAGCAAGCCGTATCTAGTCTAGACGAAGATAGAAACAGGAGACATGCACACACAAAAAGAAACTAGAAACATTATGACTCTCACGAATACTGAAATAGACGAGCAATGGCACTCTATTTTAAGAACAAAGAAAACGAAAAGCATGCAGAGTCGAGGCAGGAATAGATTGAGCAAGAACAAGGGAGGATAGAAAAAAAGATATCATGACTCCCACAAATCTAAAGAGAGAAAAAACACGCCTCTGATCTTGAAACAGAGAATAAAGAAAAAGAAAAAACAGATGGAAACAAAAAAGAAGAGTAAAGAGTCGAGTGCAAAAATAGACCAAAAGAGAAAAAGAGAACAATAGAGGAAATAATGAAGACAGAATACACAAGAAAAAAAAGAGGAAATGCAGGAGAATAAATAATGAAGACAGAATACACAAGAAAAAAAGAGCAAATGCAGGACAACGATAGAGTATAAATAGACGAAAGAAAGAAATTGAGTCTGGAGAAACATGATAGTGCTTACAACATTGAACAAGACACCCGAGCAGCGTCCAAACTGATATGAAAGGTTACAAGAAAAGGGAAAATGGATGCAGACAGGAAATATAAGGTAAAGTGCAAAAGAACAGGTATAAACGCGATGCCTTTAACAAACACCTAAGTACATATACGAACAAGATGCGACGCTAATCACCAAGAAACAAACATAAAGAAAAACTAATTACTGAAAGGAAACAAACAGATGACAAAGACGAACGAAATCAGAACAACAAACAAACCTCTACGTCTCGCACAAAAAAACACTAAAGAAACAAACAAAAACAACAAAAGAAAACGAACCATTGAACGAAAACAAACAAACAGCAAAAAAGAAAAAGATCAGAAAAGACAAACCACAACGTCACACACACACACACACACACACACACACACACACACACACACACACACACACAAACAACCACTTAAACAAGACCAGCGAACAAGCCGCTTCCAGACCTCACCGAATCGCACCATTTACCTGTCACACCTTCCTAACACCAACTCATTAAGCTCACCTGCCGCCGCCAGACTCACCTGTGGCAACGTGTGGTCGGCTTGGCTAATTTGGACAGTTCTTTGTTTTCCAAGGGAGGGAAGGAAAGACGAACAAAAGGAGGGAAAGAAGAGAAGAAAAAGAAGAAGGAATTAAGGAAGGAGAGAAAGAAGAAAGGTGAAAAAAATAGGAGAGGAAGAAAGAAAGACACTCTGATCGTGCCTGATGGAAGAAAAAAAAAGAGAATTTGGGGTTTAGAAGAATGTAACCACAAAGTAAGGTATGGGAGAGAGAGAGAGGGAGACGGAGAGAGGGAGAGGAGAAGGAGGGGTAGCAAAAGGGTGTATGTGAGAGGTATTCTAAATGAGAGTGAGGGGACGAATAAGAGAGCGGTAAAGAAAGGGGAAGAGACAGCCGAGGGGGAGAGAGGACACGCTGAGGTGTTATTGAAGAGCAGCGGAAAGGAGACAGACAGACTGAGGGGAAGGAGGGCGAAGGAGAGGGAGAAAAGGGGCTGGAGATGACGATTATGGAAAAGGGCAAAAGGAGGGGAAAGAGAGAGCGGGAGACCAAGTGAAGGAGAGGTAAGTTGAGTTGTAATTGAAGAGGAAGAAAAAGGGGAGAGACTGAAAGGGAAGGAGTATGAAGAAGTAGAAGAAGAAGAAGAAGAAGAAGGGCTGTAGATGACGATTATGGAAAAGGGAGAAATTAAGAGAAAGAGAGGGTAGGAGGGGCAAGTTGAAGTCCTATTGAAGATGAACGGAAAAGGGGAGAGACTGAAGGGGAAGAAGTGCAAAGGAGAGGAAGAAGGGCTGTAGATGACGATTATGGAAAAGATAAAAGGGAAAAGAATGAGAAAGAGAGGGGAGGAGGGGCAAGTTAAGGTGTTATTGAAGAGGAAAGAAAAAGGGGAGAGATAGAAGGAGAAAAAGTGCAAAAAAGAGGAAGAAGAAGGGCTGTAAATGACGATTATGGAAGAGGGGGAAAGGAAAAGAAGAAGAAAGAGAGGGGAGGAGGGGAAAGTTGAGGTGCTATTGAAGAGGAACGAAAAAGGGTAGAGACTGAAAGGGAAGGTGTGCGAAGAAGAGGAAGAAGAGGGACTGTGGATGATAATTATAGAGAAGGATCGTTTGGGGATAAGGAGTCTGGGTAAGATTAGGATGAGGGGTGTGGGATGAAGGGAAGGGAAGCGAAGGGAAGGGACGGGAGGGGAGGGGAGGGGAGGGGAGGGGAGGTAAAGGAAGGGAAGGGAAAGGAACATAAGAACATGAGAACGTAGGAGTCTGCAAGAGGCCGGTAGGTCTGTACGAGGCAGCTCCTTTGAACCTAAGCTCCCGTGAATCTAGCCCCACCTAATATCCCTGTCCATGAATTTATCTAATCTATTTTTGAATGTGACAGTTGTATTGGCACTCACCACATGACTGCTCAGCCTGTTCCACTCATCCACCACTCTGTTAGTAAACCAATTTTTGCTTACGTCCCTGTTGAATCTGAATTTATCCAGTTTAAACCCATTACTACGTGTCCTATCTGATTCTCTTGGGAGGTGGTGGCTGGAAAAGAATAAAAAATAGATGAAAGTAATAAATGAGTGTGTAAGAGGTAGAGTAAATGATTGAGGGAAGGAATAAGAGAGAGAGAAAACAAAAAGAAAGGGAAGAGGGAATAAAGAAGAAGGGGGAGAGAGGAGCTAAATGAAATAAAAAAAGAGAGGTAGAGAATGTTTACAGTGTGATGGGAAGAATAAGGAAGGGAAAAGGAGGATAATGCTAAAATGAAAAAAGAAAAAGAGGTAGAGATTGGTTACAATAAGGGGAAGAATAGGAAATAGAAGAAGGAATAAACACGGGAAATAGAGCTAAAAGAAATAAAAAAAAGAAAAGAGGTAGGGAGTGTTTAAAGTGTGAGAGGGCAAGAATAAATCATCAAGAGGCGGAGTTAAAAATGAAAGGAGCAGATGATGAGGCGAAGGGAGAGGAAAGGGGGATGAAGGATGCATGAGACGGTGTGGCCAAGGTGTGAGGGTGGGGAAAAGAGGACCAAGAAAATAAAGAGGTAGAGGAAAAACGTCTTAGCACATATGAGGAAAGAAGGAATGGGGGAAAAATGACATAGTGGGAGCAAATAAGAGTAGGGAAAAAGGGGGAAAGGGGAAAAGTTGGTGGATAAATGGGAAAATGAGGAAAAGGAATAGGCGGTCGAAAGAAAGGAAAGGGAGAGATAAGAGGAGAAAAGTGAGGGAATGGGAAAGTGGGGAAGAAAATCGAAGGAAATGAGAGATGAAAATGAAAAAAAAAAACGGTAGTATGTGAAAAGTGGGAAAAGAAAGGAGGAAAATGAAGGAAAATCAGGCGAAGGAAAGAGAAGGGAGTAAGGAAAACGAAAAGGAAGGAAGAAAGGAAAGAGAATGGAAGAAAATGAAGAAAAATGAGACGAAGAAAAGAGAAGGAAGTAAGGAAAACGAAAAGGAAGGAAGAAAGGAAAGAGAAAGTAGGAAAATGAAGGAAAATGAGACGAAGGAAAGCGAAAAGTAATAAAGTAAAAAGGAGGAAAATGAAGGAGAATGAGACGAAGGAAAGAGAAGCAAGTAAGGAAAGCGAAAAGTAATAAAGTAAAAAGGAGGAAAATAAAGCAAAACAAGACGAAGAACGAGGAAAAAAGTAAGGAAAGGAAGAGAGACAGAACAAGCGAAAGAGAAAGGAAGAAAATAAACAGAAATAAGGTAAAGGAAGGAAAACAGGAGAGGGGTGCGCAGATAACGAGACCCAAGACAGCTCCATATAGTTGTATTCCGCTGTAGTAAGAGCCAGAGGGGCGCCGCGTGCATCGTGTTGGCAGGAGGTAGACACGGAGGGCGGTGAAGAGGAGGAGGAGGAGGAGGAGGAAGAGGAATAGGAGGAGGAGGAGGAAAGTGTGATGGCTGTGGATATAGAGATCGTTATATTAAGGGTGGAGGAGTGGCAATCATCATGGAGGAAAAAGTGGAAGAATAATTGGAGAAGAAAAAGAGGAGAGGAAAAGGAGGAAGAGGAGGAGGAGGAGGAAAGTGTGATAGCTGTGGATATAGAGATCGTTATATTAAGGGTGGAGGAGTGGCAATCATCATGGAGGAAAGAGTGGAAGAATAAGAGCAGAAGAAAAAGAGGAAGATGAGGAGAATGTGTTAGCTGTGGATGCAGAGAGTGGAAGTAATCATGGAGGAAAGAGTGGAAGAATAAGTGGAGAAGAAAAAGAGGAGGAGGAGGAAGAAAAAAAATGTGATAGTTGTGGATGCAGAGAGTGGAAGTAATCATGAAGAAAAGAGTGGAAGAGTGTGGAGAAGAATAAAAGAGAGAGGAGGAGGAGAAGGAGGAGATGGAGGGTGGAAGATAGAGGCAAAGGAAGGTTAAAGAGAGTACGAACAAAGTGACTAAGAATAAACTGAGACACTGAATCATAAGAGAAAACACGTAACCAGAGATAAATAGATAGATAGAAGTAGAGAGAGCGATAGATGAAGATGACGGAGCGGAGAGAGTGAGCGATCAATAAAAGTGCGATAGAGTAGTAAAGGGAGCGAGATAAGAAAAATAAGAAAACAGGTGAAGGGAGGAAATGGCGCATAACAAGGAACACAAAGGAGTCCCGGCACCACAAGGGCCCTAACGACCCTCTTGATAAAGGGAAAAAGAGGGAGCCAGGGAGACAAGGGAGGGAGGGAGGGAGGGACGGCGCGATGGGACGAGTGGGAGAGGAGAATGAAAGAAACGGAAAGATGGACGCTAGAAAGTTGTCGAGTTACATGCGAGTTGGGGAAAAATCAGAAATTTGAGCCATGATGAATGAAGGAGAGAAATGAGAATGTTGTTGAAGATGCGACGATGTGTGGAAAGACCGGGAGAGAGATGATGGTGGACGAGGAGGAAGGAATACGACAGAGGAGCCATGAGTAGTTACACACGTGGCCTCCGTGGCGGGAGTGAAGCAAGATGCAGCGATGTGTATGAAGACTGTGTGAGATGAAGGTGGACAAGACGGGAGGACTGTGTCAGAGAAGTCATGAGTAGGTACGCATGTGACTTCTGCGGCAGGAGTGAGAAAAGAGAGAGAAAACGTTGAGGAGCACCCCCTCACCACGTCCACACCCCCGCAGCGTACGCCATGGGCCCGGCGGACGTGCGGCGCGTCGACGGAATAACTAAAATATTAAATCAGCTGCCGCCATCATGATGGCCGCCGGCACTGTTTCCAGGCGCGGAGCAGCTGGCCTTGATTAAGCCTCCCGCCGCCCCGATGGCCGCCTCACGGGGCGGGAATCCAATGAGTGTCCTGTTGACAAGACTAATCAAGCGAGGCTCTGCACACACGGCTGCAGCGACACCCTCCCCCCCACCCCCCCACCCCTTCCCCCCTCGTCTGTCTTACGTGTCCGGTTATGTCTCTGTTGACGCCTTTCTTTCCGCCTCACTATACTGGATCTCTTCAAACGATAATTACTCACAAATTAAGGGAAGCGATACTAGATATTCACCTTTCAAATGCCTCAAACTGTATTGACAAGGGAAGTCTCGGCAGTCGCCATTCATGCTCAAGCCTTTCTATTTCGCGGATAATTTCTGCACGCCGGCAGCACGCACGAAGACCCGTAATCCGCAGGCGTCCAATGGGGAGGGAGATGAGGCAGGGGCGGGGGGTGGTGAGGCAGGGGAGGAGGGGACTGCATGGTGCGGTGGCGGCGGCACACAAGATTGCGCAGCGGGCCATCGTGTTCGCTGGTGGTTATTAGCCCACCTATCCATTTGTTTACATATAATATTATCCATCTCACCCATTACATTACCCTCAGACAGCAGCCAGGCGGCGAGGGAAGGCATTATGCGGGGGCGGCGGAACTATTAAGGGCTAATCGGCAGAACAGATGGGAGGGTGGCCCCAGACAGACACGGGCGAGGCTCCGAGGCACGTCAGCGCGTCGCCAGCAGCAGCCAGGAGCGTCGCCACGGGCTGATCGTGGCGGGGGAAATGATGGATGGGCTGCTCTGATAACTTTGTGTGCCGCGCCGATGACTGACAGACGGGGAGGGCCAGACAGGGAGTGAAAGGCAAAAAGGTTGGAAAGAACGTGAGGCAAAACAATGGGTGAGATGCCATGGACAGGTAATACATCAGCCTTATGACGAACGGAAAGTATTTTGTTATATGCGTTCAAAAAAGAAACTAAACAATGTCACCCTCAGCAACCACGGGTCTTTTTTCACCGGCAAGTAGTTAAGGAAATTTCTCACGCAGGCAACTGGAGATAAAGATAAAAAAGAACCCCCTGAAAGAAACAAGCAACACGCCACTCACCCAGATCTTCGGTTTCAAAGAGGAGGTTGTCGTGAACTCCAAGGCGGCGACAGAAGCGCAGGAAATTGGAGATGTTGTCCCGCGCGAAGAAAGTGCCGCTGCGGGCCCTCTCCCAGGTCTTGTAGGGCAGCCGTGGGACCTCCTGGAAAGGGAAAAAAGAGATCAGAGTGAGTCTTGAGAGGAGCAATGGGAGGGCTGAGCGGATAGGGAAGGGATGGGATAATGGAAAGAGGAGTAAATTAGAAAGAAACAAAACCGAATGGAGTCTTGATGGGGGCAATGAAGGGGCTGAGCTGAGAGGGGAGGAATGAGTGGTAAATGAGAAGAGAAAGAACAACGAGAGTCTTGAGAGGAGCGGTGAGAGGGCCGAGACAAAAGGGGAGGAAAGGGACTATACGAACCGAGGTAAATAAGAGAATGGGACTGCTGACAAAGGGAGTGTAGCAAGTGATGAGGTTGGGGTGGAGGAGATTTAATGGAGGAAAAGGGAGTGTAAAAAGGGGAGAGGAAGTCAGTGGTGAGTGGTTATGGGTGTTGAGGGAATAAATGAAAGTGTAAAGGGGGATATTAAATGAGGGGGGAAGAAAGGGAGGAACTCTGTGTGAGGAGAAGGAAGTGTGTCGGTGTGTTTGAGGGTGTGAGGCGGGTGTGTACAGGGAAGGGTGGAGGGGAGGACGAGGAGGGTTGTGTGCTGTCGAGATGAATTGGACTCAGTGGGAAGGAAAGGGAATGTAGCTGTAGCATTTAATTACGCCTATAATTCTCTCTCTCTCTCTCTCTCTCTCTCTCTCTCTCTCTCTCTCTCTCTCTCTCTCTCTCTCTCTCTCTCTCTCTCTCTCGTACGATAAATCGATACACGTGACCAAACTCATAAAACTATAGAAATGGGACTTTTTTCCGACTAAAAGAGAACGTACACACACACACACACACACACACACACACACACACACACACACACACACGCACACACACACACGCACACACACACATTAAAGCGAAAATACATACTTAACCTTTGCATTATTAAAGAAGAGAGAGAGAGAGAGAGAGAGAGAGAGAGAGAAGAGAGGAGAAAGTATATAGAGAAAGGAGCTGATAAAGTCATATATACCGACAGTTAAATAAATCTATGGGAAGTAGAAAGATAAAATAAATAACGACAGAAACGAAAGGTCAAGGATTACACTCGGAATAATACAAACAAACAAACATAGTTACAATCCATAATAAATCAACAGTCGCACTTTCATTAATAAAAACTTGGGAGAGGAATAAATAAGACTTGTTTTCCGCCGAATATATCAATTTCTGGAAGCACAATTCATGAGCTGCTTCTCGTTTTGGCTCCCCGTGTTGTTTGGCAAAGGCAACTGTAGTAAAGAAAGTTCATTTTGTAGGAGAAATATGTCGCTCTGACCGGCCCGTTACTCTCCATTTTCCTTCGTCTCCTCTTCCTCCTCCTCCTCCTCCCCTTCCTCCTCCTCCACAACCCTCTGGTGTCCTAATTATATCACCATTTTTGAGGGAAGACTATTATTATTCTCCTCTCTGACCTCTTCTTCATCCTCCTCCTCCTCCTTTCCTCTAGTGTCGTATATATTATTATTATTGAAACTGAAAAACTTCCTCCTCCTTCTCCTCCTCCTCCTCCTCCTCCTCCAACTGCACCAGTCTATCCCCCTCTTCTTCCTCTTTCTATTGTTGCGTCATCACATTTCAATTGGTATTCTTTTCACTCCAATGTATTCTTCCCTCCCTTACGTAACACCCGCCCGAGACATATTTCTTCCGGCAGGTCATTGTCCCTCCATCCCTCCCTCCTTACCTCCTCCTCTCCCTCTCTTCCCTCTCTAATCCAAGTCCCAGCCACCTTTCTTCCCTATCTTCATCCCTAGCTTTTTTAATTTCCCGTCTTTCCCTTTTCCTTTATTATTTTTACCGTGCTTTAGTTCTTTTCCTCCTCCTCCTTCTTGTTCCCCTTCTACGTATCCTTCTCCCTCTTTCTCCTCGTCGTCCTCCTGCTTCTCTTCCTTTTATCCTTTTCCCTTTTTCCTTATTGGGTTTTTTTTTACTGTTCTTTCATTCTCTTCCTTCTAGTTCTTGTTCCCCTCTGCCTCCTTGTCCCTTTCTCTTATCCTCCTCCTCGTCCTCTTTCTTTAATACTTCCCCTTTTTGTTAATATATTTTTTTTTACTGTTCTTAATTTTTCTTCCTTCTTTTTGTTCTTGTTCCTCTCTGCCTCCTTATCCTTCTTCCTCCTCCTTCTCATCTTCTTCCTTTTATTATTTCCCATTTCCTTATTGTTTTGTACTGTCCTTTTCTTCTCTCCCTCCTTCCTCTCTGTCTCCTCCTCCTCCTCCTCCTCCTTATAAAGTCTTAGGGTCGCCTCTCTTGTTTCTTCCCTTTCTGTCACCATTATTTATCCTGCCTCCTCCTCCTTCTTCCTCCTCCTCCTTTTCCTCATCCTCCTCTTCCTCCTCCGCCCGTGCTCTCATTCCTGCTCCAATTTATACCATCATTACCGTAAGTGACGTAAATGTATATTATTATTTTCCCCCCAAGACTCTGAGGCACAGTTCTTTTTCTCCTTTTTTCAATTTTTCTTATTTTTCTTGTCCTACTTTTCCTCCTTGTCCTCTTCGTCCTCGTTTTCCTCTTTCTTGCTCCTCCTCCTCTTCCTTCTCCTTCTTTTCGTTATCCAAGTTCTCTCTCCTAATTTTTCTTTCCTCGTTCTTTTTCTTCATTACCTCTTCTTGTTTTCCTATATTTTTCTTGTCTTACTTTTCCTCTTTGTCCTCCTCGTCCTCGTCCTTCTCTTTCTTGCTCCTCCTCCTCTTCCTTCTCCTTCTTTTCGTTATCCAAGTTCTCTCTCCTAAATTTTCTTACCTCGTTCTTTTTCTTCGTCACTTCTTTTTGTTTTTCTTTATTTTTCTTGTTCTTGTTCATTTTTCCAGTTTTCCATTTTCTTCTTTTCTTCCTACTCCTCCATATCCTCCTCCTTTTCGCCCTCCCCCTCCTCTTCTTTTCTCCAACTCCTCCTCCTCCTCCTCCTCCTCCTCCTCCTGCTCCTCCTCCTCCACCTTTTCCCTTTCCTTGATTAAATAATAGGAAAACGAGGGGAAAAAATGTGCCGAGGGAGGAAATTACTCTTTATTTTCTTGTTCGTCTCCATATTGCTTAGTGAACCCTTTTCTTTTCTTCTCTTTTTACCTCCCTACTTTCCTCCTTCCATCTCTTACTCTCTTCCTCACCTATCTTTCCTTTCCTTTCTTACCTCCATACGTTTAATCCTCTTTCCTCTTTCCTTTCCCTTTTTTTTCTCTCTCCCTTTCTTGCCTCATTTCCTTTCTTTCTGTTTCCTTTTTTTTCATTCTTAGTCCTTTTCTTTGTCCTCTTTTGTCTTCCTCCTCGCAATCTTTTCTCCTTTCCTCCCTCATTTCATTTCTTTCTTTGTCCTTCTCTTCGTTCCTCCTCCTCCTCCTCTTTCTTCTCCTCCTCTCTTTTATCTCATGTTCCTTTTTTCTCTCCTTCTTTCCTTCCTTACCCCCATATTGTCTGTCCTTCATTTCCCTTCCTCCATCCTCTCTGCCTCCTTTTCCTTGTCGCTCTTCTCCTCCTTCCTCCTCTCTCTTTCCTCCCTCATTTTCTTCTCTTTTTCCTCCTCCTTATCTTGTAATCTGCATCGTCTCCCCTTCCTTTTCTGTTCTTTTCTCCTTCATTTCCCTTCTATCTTTATCCTTCTCTTTTTCTCTTCCTCCTCCTTTTCCTCCTCCTCTTGTATTCCTCCTTATCCTGTAATCTGCACCTTCTCACCTCCCTTTTCTGTTCTCTTCTCCTTCATTTCTCTACTTTCTTTATCCTTCTCTTTTTCTCCTCCGTCTTCTTGTTTTCCTCGTCCCACTCCGCGCCTCTTTGACCTTTGGAACTTCCTGTTTTGTTATTGGATTTTATTAGTTTCTCCTTTTTGATCTTTTTATTGCTTCATTTTCTTCCCGCGTCGCCGGAACGGTTCTTATCACGACATGTTTTGCCCTTTCTTTTTGTGCTTCTTTTTCACCTTTCCTCACCTTTCGTTTTCCCCCCTCTCTTTCTTCGCTCCCTGGTTCTTTCTGCTTTTCTCCTTTTATTTATTTATTATGGACTTTATTTTGCTTTATTTTATTGTTTTAACTTGCAGGCCAAACCAAACAACTTAAAGCGGAGTCACGTTTATTTCCTTTATACGAACAAAGTAAACTTCATTCTAAAAGTTGATGAGTTAAGTTTTTTTTATATTGCGTTAGAGAGAGAGAGAGCTATCCATTAACTTGTGCCAGCTCAGAGCATTGCCATCCCCTCTGTCGCCTTCTCTTCCATGCTTCCACCGCTATCTCTCGCTCCTCCTTCCTTCCTTTCCGTGACGACGAAGACTGACCTAGTTAAGTAAAATCTTTCATCTTCTTCTTCTTCTTCTTCTTCTTCTTCTTCTTCTCTCTCTCTCTCTCTCTCTCTCTCTCTCTCTCTCTCTCTCTCTCTCTCTCTCTCTCACACACACACACACACACACACACACACACACACGACCCAGCACGACCTAAGCGACCATCACACCATCACCACCACCCCCATCACCACCACAACCACCACCACCTGCTCCACCACCACCACCACCACCACGGTCAGAGAAGATGAGATATACGATCAAGGTGACCTCACAACGCAACGATATCAAGGCCATTAACGGGAAGGAAACGACTTTGACCTCACCATCCCTAACACTATCACCACCACCATCACCACCACTATCATTACGACCACCATCAACTTCCCCATCACCACTTTCATCATCATCACCACCACCACGACCACCACCACCACCACCCATCACCGCCGCCGCTGCTCCACTAACTTGTACCAACATCGTCATCGCGTTGCTGTCAAAACTCACGAACCTCCATTTCACTGAGAGTTGTTAAAATGTATAAAACTCTCTCTCTCTCTCTCTCTCTCTCAAACCACTACGTTGAATACACTTTTAATAATGCCTCACTCTCTTATAGGTCAAGTTAAAGAGAAAAGGAAGGAGAAAAAAGGGGAGAGTGGAGGAGAAGGAGGAGGAGGAAGAGGAAGAGGAAGAAGAGGAGAAGGAAGAATAAGAAGAGTAAAAAGAAGAGGGGCAATATGAGGAGGAGGAACTGCTATAACAAAAGAAACTACAAATAGGGAGCTTTTGGGCCGAGGAAGGAGTGTCTTTCCAGCTTCCTCTCTTTCCTTCGTTCTCTCACTTCTTTCCTCCCTCTCTTCCTGCCTTTTTACACCCCGGTTTCCTTCCTCTCCTCCTCTCTCTCTCTCTCTCTCTCTCTCTCTCTCTCTCTCTCTCTCTCTCTCTCTCTCTCTCTCTCTCTCTCTCTCTCTCTCTCTCTCTCTCTCTCTCTCTCTCTCTCTCTCTCTCTCTCTCTCTCTCTCTCTCTCTCTCTCTTCTCTCTCTCTCTCTCTCTCTCTCTCTCTCTCTCTCTCTCTCTCTCTCTCTCTCTCTCTCTCTCTCTCTCTCTCTCTCTCTCTCTCTCTCTCTCGCCTTATTGCTATTCCTTCCTTTCTTCTTCTTTCACTGGAGGAAGAAAATCGGAGGAAAGTGGAGGAAACGAGTCATATGATAGAATTAGAGAGAGAGAGAGAGAGAGAGAGAGAGAATCAATATAGCCAGCTGATCCGAACGCTGCCAGACACAGATGTAGGGGACCACGCCACGGTTTTTCGGTCTATGGCGTATCTGGCAACACTGACTGAAGAAATCTCGTACGTGTGTGTGGGGGGGTGAGGGTGGGGGGTGGGGGGCAGGTAGGGATCCATGGAAACGTGAGCAATATTTTTTTTTTTTTGTACTTTTCCTTAACGTTGTCACATCCTTATTTATTTCTCTCATCGTTTTCTTTATCGTCACATCTACATAAGTCATCAGTTCTTCACATTTACATTGTTTATCACACTCCTATTTCCATCTTTATATTCGTTCTCATATCACCAATTCCATCAACATTGTACATTAATTTATTTTTTCTTTTCCTTCACAATCCGATTAGTCATTTTTTTTACGATGTCCAATATTCTTTAACTTACTGATCTTTTTTTTTCTTTATATATATCTACGGTGTTAGTATTTCCCAACGTTACTCTCCCATCTTGTATTATCCGTCACTGAGCTCTTGGCCACTAAATCCATCTCTAGCATTACCCTCTATCTTCATTTTACCCTCCTATCTTACCGCGACCTGTTATTCTCCTTCCCCTAATATCTCCTCGCTTCTCATCACACTCTACGTCCTGCCTCCGTACATATTACTACTACCTTCTAATATTCATCTCCCTGCTGCTCCCTAACCCATCATTTCGGAAGTGTATCCCCTTTCACCTCTCGTGACTACCCTTCGTTGCCATTCTACCTTTTGCCTTCATTATATCTTATCACAGCTCTTCATCTTCCTACTCCTTAACCCATCATTTCGTAAAACGCTTCTACCTCCTTGCCTTCTCCTTACCCTCACGTGACTACCTCTCGTTACCATTCTGCCGTCCACCTTCATTGCATATCGTACCACTTCCCTCTGCTCTTCATCTTCCCCCTGATCCCTCCTAACCTATAATTTCGAAGTGCTACACGTGTGAACTAAAGATGTTGGCTTATACCTCCTCTTCTTCCCCTTACTCTCACGTGCTGACCTCTACTTACCATACTCACTCTTAAGCACCCGCACAACCCCTCTTTAGGTAACGTGTGTGTGGTGGCAGGTAAGCTTAAACACCTGCCGCCGTAATTTAGAGGAAGTCACGCAAGGAGTCACGGCGTAGAGGAGACGTCACGCTTAAGAGAAGGCGAAGGAAATTGAACTGAGAAGGATTTTAAATGTATTGGTAGGATTTTTTTCTTCCTTGACGGTCACAGCTTGGAGTGTAAATCGGCGTTTGAGTTACATGCTCACGAGTACGAAAATTGAGGTGTTTATTGGCAAGATTAGGATGTGGAGGAGGAGGAGAAGGAGGAAGATGGAGTGGTTTTTCAGCTTCCTCCCTTTCCTTCGTTCTCACCCTTCTTCCCTCCCTCTCTTCCTGCTTTCTTACATCCCTGTTTTCCTTCCTCTCTTCCTCCTTTATCTCTCTTCTTATTGCTATTCCTTCCTTTCTTCTTTTGCTGGAGGAAGAAAATCGGAAGAAAGTGGAGGAGGAGTTGGATGAGGAGGAATAGGAGGAAGAGGAGGAGGAGGAGGAGGAGGAGGAAGAGGAGGAGAAATTCAAGAAGGAAATGGGCTTGGGAGGGGAGCGGTAAGTAAGAATGATGGATTATTTTACGCTCTTAAGAAAATTTTGAGACTAATATATTCGGCGTTTAAGGTGACGAAAAGCTTTTAACATCTTTAACTTTCTCAATATAATTTTCTTGCACTTCCAATCTTAGCGTCTCTCTACTTTATTATCTTTCTTTCCTTATATCTTTCTTATTCTCATACTTAACGTCATTTTCTTCTTATTCGTTTCTCCGTCTTTGTTTCCCTTATATATTTTTCTATCTAGCATTCTCTCCTTCATCTTTTCCCCCTATTAATACCTTCACAAATCTTGCCCGGAAATATTAAGGAGAACAAGGCGCTTTTCTTTTCTCAGCCACCCTTTTTCCCTTTTCCCGCCGTCGCGTCTCGGTCTGTTCGCCTGTTTACTCAGCGGGCGAGGACGTCGTTATGTGAAGGATTACTGAGGGTGACGGGAGCACTCGATGGGGGCTTTTCCTTCCCTCTGCCTCCTTACCCAACCTCTTTTTACTCCTTTTTTTCTTCAATCTCTCCCTTCTTTTGTCTTCCTGTTGGTTCCCTTTCCCTTTCCTGTGCGTCCTTACCAACCCTTTCTCTTTTTTCCTTTTCCTTTCTTCACTCTCTCCCTTCTTTCGTCTTCCTGTTGGTTCCCTTTTCCTTTCCTGTGCGTCCTTACCAACCCTTTCTCTTTTTTCCTTTTCCTTTCTTCACTCTCTCCCTTCTTTCGTCTTCCTGTTGGTTCCTTTTTTCCCTTTTCTGTGCCTCCTTAGCAATCCCTTATTTTTCCTTTCTCCTTTTCTCTTTTTTCTCTCTCCTTTCTTACGTTTTCCTGTTGGTTCTTTTTTCCCTTTTCTGTGCCTCCTTAGCAATCCCTTTCCTTTTCTTTTTTTCCTTTCTCCTTTTCTCTTTCTTTTGTCTTCCTTCTTTCCTCTTCTTGCTTGTTCCTTTTCCCCTTTCCTGTGCCTCCTTACCAATCCCTCTCTTTTTTCTTTTTCTCCTTTTCTCTTTTTTCTGCTTTCCGTCTTACGTCTTCTTCCTGGTTTCTTTTCTTTGTTTCTTCATCTTAGTGTCCTCGTTTTACACACTGATATCTCATTTTTCTTATTGCAATCTTTTCCTACCTTTATTTTATCGCATTTTCTCTTATTTCCTTCTTTCTCTCATATTCCCTTCTATACTTTTTCCCCTATTCCTGTTTTCTTTCTAATACTATCATTCTTTCACTACGTACATTCCCATTCCTTCGTCCCTTTCTCTTCTGCTCCTTCCCTTTTCTTCCATCCTCTCCTTTCGTTTCTCCCCTCCTTCTCTTTTCTCTTCCTTTCTCTTTCTCCTTCACTAAGTCAAGAGGATAACGAAGGTTCCTCCTCTTCAGCCGACTGTTCGCAGAATCTTTCCTCTTCCTCTTCCCTTTCTTTCCCATTTTATTCCTAGTCCTCTCATTATTCTCTCTCTCTCTCTCTCTCTCTCTCTCTCTCTCTCTCTCTCTCTCTCTCTCTCTCTCTCTCTCTCTCTCTCTCTCTCTCTCTCTCTCTCTCTCTCTCTAAATTACTCAATCTTGTTCTCTCTGCCCGTCGTAATCTTCTTCCCAAGTTTTCATCGCTAAGCAGATTTTGAGTGGCTTGAATGACGGTAGTGGTGGTGATGGTGGTGATGGTTGTGGTGATTGTCAAAGAGGAAGAGGAACAATATTGAGGAGAAAACTTGGAGAGGGGAAAAAAGTAAAGAAGGGAAAATGAGAGAAAGATGGAAATAAGAGAGATGATGATGGGAGTGGTGTTGGTGTTTTTGGTTTTGGTTTTGAAGACGTTTCCTTTAACCTTTCCATAATTCTTTGACATCAGTGAAGCTCAGGATAAAAGTTAAAAGATAGTTGTACCTCCTGTAAGCTACAGCGACTTCGTTCTCTCTTCAGCTTGGTTCGTTTAAGTGAAATTACGCCGCTGCTGCAATGGATTGGAGGTCGAGTGAGTAAACAAATTTCCTGGATGCTCTAAGCCGCTTCCCGCCGTGAGTGTTTCCAGTTTAGTGAAAGGTAAAAAAAATGAATTTAATATTTAATAGACTGATATAGACACGGAAGGATGCAGGTGCTGAAGTGTAAGAGTGCGCTGAATGTTATACAGTACTACTATTTGATTTGTTTTATGGGGTTATCAGTTAGAGAGTGTGTGGAGTGTGTGTGTGTGTGTGTGTGTGTGTGTGTGTGTGTGTGTGTGTGTGTGTGTGTGTGTGTGTGTGTGTGTGTGTTAAGCCAGTTATCAGGTTTTGTGCGCTTCAGGTCGTCAGCCTTCATCCCTAATGGACGCCCACCAAACCCCATTCCAGGCTGATAAAAGAGTAAACACTAAAAAACGATAAGCCATCAGCATTCGTTAATAGCTCTCCTTGCACACGCGCCCGCACACACACACACACACACACACACACACACACACACACACACACACACACACACACACACACATACACATAACGCGCGTGCACATGCTCATTACTTTCTCATCATTGGACGCAAAATGGATCGTGGATGTCAAGTAATATCGGCCTATTTTTAAGGAGAGGAGCAGGTACGAAGAGTTTAGAGGAAGAGAAGAAGTATAAGAAAGAAAGAAGGAATTGGAGGATTATGAAAAGTAAAAGAGAAAAGATAACAAACACGGAAATTACAGTGGAGCAAGAAAAGTTTCATAAGGTTAATGGAAAAGCATCACGCAAGACAATCATTTATATTAGTTTGAAAGTTCTCGTTAATGGATGGTGCAAGTGCTGTCTTCAGCACACAACAGTTAGGCATTAACTCTTAAACAGAGAGCGACTCCCTGAGTAAGTGAAACGTGATCGTATAATTCCGTAGACTTTTACACTTCGTCGTCATGTCAACCACCATTACCACCACAGCTAACCCTCTTCTTCTCCTTATTAACTGTTCTACGACTGTTACTACTGCTACCACCATTAATAATAATAATAATAATAATAATAATAATAATAATAATAATAATAATAATAATAATAATAATAATAATAATACATACATACATACATGCTATTGATGTTGTTGCTGTTGCTTCTTATTTTATTTCAATGTTCACTATTTGCAACCTTCTGTCTACATAGTAAAATAAAAATCGTAGTCAGTTATCTCTCATACTTAACTCAGGCGTCACTACCCGACATAGTCTAAATGAAAAGTTAATCTCTCTCTCTCTCTCTCTCTCTCTCTCTCTCTCTCTCTCTCTCTCTCTCTCTCTCTCTCTCTCTCTCTCTCTCTCTCTCTCTCTCTCATCCCCCCCCCCACCCCCCTCGTAACATATTCTCCGTGTTATTCACACCAACAAATAGTTTTCCCCCGCCCTTCACTCCGCCCCGGGATTGCTGTGTTTCAAGTGGTGAGTGTCGCGTCTTTTCTGGAAATGTTGCAGTGTCGAGAGTCTCGTGTGTTCCTATTAGCGCAGTGCTTTGCCGGGGAAAGTGACGGCCATCAGTGGAGAGTGGGACGAGGCCGATGGGAAGGGAAAGGTAGGAGGATAGTGGAAAGAAGGACGCGGACATTTAAGGACGGGGAAGGAAGGCTATATCGGAGGGAATGGTGTTCCTGGTATGTGGTTATTGGTTTTTATTTCACGTATTTGGGCTTTTTTTCTTCGCTTTTTCGTATCGGAGAGAAAAAGAGCAGGAGGAGGAGGAGGAGGAAAGCGAAGATTTACGTAAAAAGAATATAGAGAAAAATATTAAGCGTTCAATGATTTCACGGAATTTGGTTATTAGCATTTATTCAATTCGTGCGTTGTGCCTTTTTCCAGTGCTGAGTATAAGCAATTCCCGATATCGAGTAATTTAATATTTTGTGTCCAAATTTTCCACGTAACTCATAGGTAAAATATAGGTTATTAAACGTTTTCCCGCTTTTCCAAGCGATAAAGGTTCGAATTTCCAGGACAAAACACAACAAAATTCCTGTCATTGTTATTCGTATCCATTTCACTCATTTTAAGTGTTAGAAAAAATCTTATCCATTGCCAGATTGTCGTACTCAGAGCATAGTATTTACCGGTTTCTAACGCCTAACTATTGCCAAAACACATCAGGAATTAACTATTTTAACGACAAATATAAATGCATCTCGTTATTGGGGAGCAGGAGATAGATTTGGGGTCGAAAGTCGGTAAATATAAGAGGCTGAGTACGACAATCTGGCACCGTTGCTTGAATACACTATATGTGAGATGATGGTGCAAGAGAGCTAAGAGTGGCCATGGGTGGTTGGGGGAGAGGTAAGGGTTGACGGACGACCTTCTTCCCTGCGAGTGATATGTTCCGTGGGTCGCCGATGTGAATGGTCGTCATTAGCACCCAAGTAGAGCCTCGCGAGCGTGAGAATCCACCAATTATCGTCCTCGTGAGGTGAGCACGGGGAAAGGTACCTATTCAGGCTCGGATCACATGGACGCGGCGAGGACGAAAAAGCTGCGTGATGGATTAGTCTCCAGGTGTGGGGAAAGTGTGTCGTGTCGGTGGAGTGGAGAGTGAGGGATGGTGGTGTAGAAAACATGACGAGGAGGAGGATAGACGAGGGATGAAGGGATGTGAGGTGGAGGGTAAGGCGAAGGAGGAATTGAAGACGAGACGAAAATGGAAAGAGATATAACGAGCAGAACGAGTAGGGGTGAATGAAGGAAGGAAAGAATGTGAGAGGGAGAGCAAAGAAAAGGAGGAATTGAACATGAGACGAAGATGGACAGGGGTGTAACCAGGAGGACGAAGAAGGATGAATAAAGAGGGAAAGGATGAGGAAGGGAAAGTAAGGAGAATGAAGAATTGAGGATGAAACGAAGATGGAAACGGATAAAACGAGGAGGACGAAGAGGGGTGAAAAAAAAGGAGAGGGTGTAATAGGGAAAGTAAGAAGTTGAAATGGAGATGGAAAAGGGTCTAACGAGGAGGACGAAGAGGGGTGAAAGAAAGGTGGAAAGGATACGAGAGGGAGAGAAAGGGGAAGGAAAAATTAGAGATGAGACGAAGGTGGAATAACGATAAAAACGAAAGAGGACGAAGAAAAGGAGATAAGGGGAAGATTGGAATGGTTGCAGATGGGTTCGGAGTGGTGTGTGTGTGTGTGTGTGTGTGTGTGTGTGTGTGTGTGTGTGTGTGTGTGTGTGTGTGTGTGAAGTCGCTCGTGTGAAGTAAAGGACTGCTTCCCTCCCTGCCTGTCTGCCTTCCTCCCTCCCTCCCTCCCTTCCTCCCCACCTTCCTCTCTCCCCTCCCGTTTCCTTCCCTCCTCCATGAACCATTGTCTCCGTCTCCCTGTCTGTATGCATCGCTGCTTTCCTCTCTGCCTCCCTGGACTTTTGCATCGGTCTCCTTGATTCACCCCACATACCCTATCTTTTGCGTTTATGTCTGTCTCTTAAATCTCTGCGTCCCTTTCTCCTTGCCTCGACGCACCACGACCTTCCTCTCTATTTGAATCACTGCTTCTCTGAGTCTTTGTCTCCTGACTCTGATGTGGCTTATCCCTCTGTCCTTCATCTTACTTTACTGCCCTCTCTGTTTTTCTCTTTGCATTTCTTTGTCTCTGCCCTCCTGTACCTTCATATCGCCCTGCTCTTTAACCTACATTGCTACATTCCTCTGTCTGTCTGTCTGTAATTCTGCGTCTCTGTCTTCATGTCTCCCAGTCCGCATACGGCCCTGTCTATCACCCCTCCTCTCTGTGTGGCTCTTTGCATCTCCCTGCCTTTCTGCCCGCATACCGCCTTGTCATTCGCCCTTCTTCCCTGTCTCTTTGTACCTATCTGTCTTGGTCTCCCTTCCGGCATACCGCCCTGTCATTCACACTTCCTGTATGTCTCTTTGCATGCATCTGTCTCTGTTTCCCTGCTTGTCTGCCCGCATACCGCCCTGTCCTTCACCCTGCCAACCACTCTCTGATTTTCGTTTCCCCGCTGTCCTTTCCTCGCCTCGTGTCTTCCTGCCCCTTCTCCTCCCCTGCCTGGCTCTCGCTGCGTCTGTGTTGGATAGGCGGAAGACACTCGCATCTTCAGCAGCCGCAAGTTAAGCCACAACGACACCACGTCACACACACGCTCGCGGGCAGACCATTGACTAAGCTTAACTTTAAACAAAACCGCTTTGCTGGCCATTTCAGACGACACAACACGACGCGATTTGTTCTTCACGTTCCTTCTACCTCTTTTCATACATATTACTGAAGACTAATTTCCTCCTTTTTTTCGCAGCATAACTTTACGAATACCCAACTGGCAAATTTTCGTAATCAGGTCTTAATTACTGCCATCACCCTGCTCTTCCCACGCCATCACCACCTCCATCACCACCTCCATCACCACCACCATCACCACCACCATCACATTTACATCAGCTGACCCAAATGAAGCATCTACTAAAAGCTGTTGGACTCTTTTCCCTTTTCCTCTTTCTCTTCCTCCTCTTCCTCAATTGCGTCCTCTTCCTCTTCTTCAACGCTTCTCACGCTTCTGAGGTCATCATTCGCTTAAGAGGCAATACACTTAGAGAGAGGGAGGGGCATGGAGACGGCCTTGGGATGGGGGCAATACACTCAGGGGGAAAGAAGGAGCGATACGCGTGTGTGGAGGGTGGGACATGAAGCAATACCCTTAGCGGGGGAGGAAGTGAATGAGCAGGAACCTATAGAGCAAAGGAATAGCTTCATCATCACGCTGAGTGAGTGGAAGGAAATCCTTATCTAGTTCAGCTGAAGGGAGAGAAAGGAAGTGGTGGCAATGCAGTTAAAGAGAGAAAGGGCAAAAAATAGCACAAAACCATCACATGTTTTTCACTCTACGCGGTCATTAGGCAAAAAAAAAAAAAAAAAAAAAAAAAAAACGCGACATTGTAAATCGGTGAACTAAAAATGACTTGGAATGAACAGATGGCACAAAGGAAAAAGGAACAGAAGAAAGGCAATAAAGGAAAATCTAAAAGGTGAAACTAATAGAGTGAACAATAAAACGCAAATTAAAACAAGATAAAGAAAGAGGAAACCAAATAATAAAGGGAAAGATGAGTAGATTAAGAGATAATTGAAGCAGGATAATAGACGGAAGGTGTGATAATAGACTGGTGTGAGGAAAATAAATAAATAGAGATAATTAGAGCCGTGCGTCGACGATAAGAGAGGAAATTAATGATGAAAGCAAGATAAACACATTAAGACCTTATGGGAGGACGATAATGAGGGGGAGAGATATTAGCAGATAGGAAAGGAGGGATATAAAAAAAGAAAAGGTTAATGGAGGGAAGGTATTGAAAGTAATAGAGAGAAGACTTAGAGATGACAATAGAATAAAATATCGAACTGTGAATGCGAGGAATATAAACAATGGAAGAGATGGAAGAAGAAAGCTGCTGAGAAAATAGGATATGATGAAATAATGTGAATAGAAAACGTCAAGGAAATTTAGATGATGATAGGAGTAATATACTGAAGGGGAAGAAGAAAGACTGATTGCAGGAATTTAACATAAACAAACCTATTGCGAGATGAGATTGGTGTGGCGAACCGAGGGGAAGACAAAGGAGGAGAATCAGTGTAAAGAAAATTAGTAATAGATGATAGGTGGAGAATGTAAATAGGAAGACAAGGGGACTGATGGGTTTTCTTTTTCTTCCTTGCATCACCAAACCTTAATTAGCTGCAGATGATGGGTGGAGAATGTAAAGAGGAAGACAAATGAACTGAGGGTGTATTCTCTTTCTTCCCTTTCATCACCAAACCATAAAAATTAGCATAAACAAAATTAGTAAAAGATGATAGTGAAGAGTGTTAAGAGGAAGACAAAACAACTGATGGGTTTTCTTTTTCTTCCTTTCATCACCAAACCTTAAAAATTAGTGCAAACAAAATTAGGAAAAGATGATACTGAAGAATGTTAAGAGGAAGACAAAGGGACTGATGAGTTTTCTTTTTCTTCCTTTCATCACCAAACCTTAAAAATTACTGTACACAAAATTAGTAAAAGATGATAGATAAAGAATGTTAAGAGAACGACAAGGGGACTGATGACTTATATTTTTCTTCCTTTCATCACCAAACCTTAAAAATTAGTGCACACAAAATTAGGAAAAGATGATAGATAAAGAATGATAAAAGGAAGACAAGGGGGCTGATGGACGTTATTTTTTTCCTTTC
This sequence comes from Eriocheir sinensis, assembly GCF_024679095.1. Taxonomy (NCBI): domain Eukaryota; kingdom Metazoa; phylum Arthropoda; class Malacostraca; order Decapoda; family Varunidae; genus Eriocheir; species Eriocheir sinensis. The sequence goes on from NC_066512.1 coordinate 19,877,466, forward strand.
ATCATCAAACGCTAAAAAATGAAAAAAAGGGGGAAATTAAAAAGGCGTAATTAATTGCCTGTGAACCGCCCGGGAATTCCTCATGTGGACCGATTTCCTTGAACCTGCATAAAAGTCTCCCCTCCCATTGTAGGAACGAAATTACCGCGCGAGTAAAAAAAGATAATTAGGGAAAAAAAGCGTAAGTCAATTTCTTTCCTGATTTTCGTCTGATTGCTTTTTTTTTTCCTTTTTTTTTATCTTTCCGAGCCTCCTGTTGACAACCTCGCGTTTTTTTTTTTTTTTTTTTTTTTTTTTTACTATTTCGTGACTGCCTGCATAATTATCTTCCGTCTTTATGTCTGCTCGTCTGCCTGCTTTTGTGTGTCTGTCTGTTTATTTCTTTATCATTGCATAGCTGTCACTTTGTCTGCTTCTGTTTACCTAAGTTTCACGCTGTTTATTTTTACGTTCTCAATGACTATCTAAATGCTACCCTTCTTCCAACTCTATTTTTGTTTCTACTTGTTTGTCCCTCCTACGTCTATCTATTTGTCTACCTATATCTGTTTGTGTGTCTACTTGTCTGCCTGCCTATCATCTTTCCGTCTATCTATCGGTCAATCTAGGTCAGTTGCTCCCTTTCCTTTCTCCTCTCTCTATATATAAATAACGTCGTCCTTCCTGTTCCATCTACCCACTCACCCGTACACACACACACACACACACACACACGACGTCCCCTCACTAATGGCCTTCACTAGTCCCAAACGAAGGCCAGACGGACGCGGCGAAGAAGTGGTATTGACCCGCGACGAGGAGGCCACCAAGGAATGCAGTGTTTTGCTCTCACGCCGCCCCTCCCACACCCTGCTTCATGATCCCTCGCGACGGCCCTCAGTAGGTAGACCGTGACCTTGTGGATGGTGCTAGTGTTATAGTAAGACGGAAATATGAACAGAACTGGAGATGTCAAGGTGATGGTCTCAGACGCTTCCGCCTCTCACATCAGTTACCCCTCAAAGGCCGAAAACAGGGATTAAACAGGTTTCCATGAGTGTTTGTTCTCGTTATTGGTACATAGGCTTTATTAGTGTACCAGTAGGGCCATAAAACTACTCGTGGAAATGCCCACAACTCCTACCAAAGCCTTGTCAAATGTGTGTGCTTGGGCCCCGAAATGTTAAAAGATTTGGCCCGTCGAGTTTTCCTCAAAATCTAACGTAACACGAAAAGATATGAATAAGATGTAGTTATGCAAAGGAGAGTTGGTTGAGCTGGTGGTGGCTTTGTTGAGGGTGTTCGCGTTGAAAAGAAATGGAAAGATAAACAGGATTGGAATTATTTTGTATTTTTCCGATGAGTTTGCTCCAACGTGATGCGATGTTATATTCATTCCAATGGTGTGACAAGGATGGGTATTCCAGAGGGACTTTTATCGAGGTGGTGGCTAGCGACTCCCTGAGGAGGTTGTTGGTGTTAAAATAAGATACGGGAAAATAAACATGACGGGAGTTAATTAATTTTCCCTTAAGATTTGACGGCAGTGACTATCTACATATTTACTGGAATAGTGTGAACAGAATATAGGCGGCGGTGATATGTAGAAGGACGTCGGTAGGGAAAGAGATTGGAATATACGCAAGACGGAGATAGCTTTGTAGGATCTGACGTCAAGAGCCGGTGATATTAATATAAGTAGAGTATTTCTGAAGGCGATGACCTCCAAAGAATGTTATTGTAAAAGAGATGGAGAATAACGCAAGGTAGAGCTGCTGTTTACGTTTACGATTAGTGATATTAATCTTGGGATAGAGGATCAAAATACTTGTGAAGGATGACTTGTAGCGGTTGGAGTTTGTGAAAGAAGTGAAGATTGACGTAAGACCAAGTGGATGCTCTCATAGGCTCTGACGTCAAGGGTTGGTGATATTTTTATTGTTGACAGACGTGCATAGACGGACGGGACAGGTATTGGCATGGAATATATAAATGTTGATGCGTTATTCAGGATGATGGACGGGAGGATTACACAACTCTCGGCTGGTGAAAGAGAGAGAGAGAGAGAGAGATGCCCCCTCCTCTGTTTTCTCCTGGATCTTTACGGCTCCAACGCCCGAGTTACATTCCTCCCAAAGTCACCATATGGTCAACCCTGTCCATAACTCTCTCTCTCTCTCTCTCTCTCTCTCTCTCTCTCTCTCTCTCTCTCTCTCTCTCTCTCTCTCTCTCTCACACACACACACACACACACACACACAGAAAGGGACCATTTAGAAAGACTTGTTTTATTGATCATTTTTCCGTGTCTGCCTTTACTGTGTGCCGGTAATTGTAATAAATCCAGAGAGAGAGAGAGAGAGAGAGAGAGTGTGTGTACATTGGGTTCAGCTATAGGAAATGATCGATTATACGCTAAGTCATAAAACCTTTGTCTTGTCTTCTCTTTTTTTTTTATTGTATACGGTCGTTTATTCTTCAGGTTGTTGCTTCCTTTCTCTAAATATGCGTCGCTCTCATTTTCCGTGTCTCCGGCGTTGTATTTCCTTTGTTTTTTGTTTCACTTCTGTCATTTTTTCCTTACCTGCAGTGTTACCTTTTTAGCTTCGTATTTATATATTTTACTTTTTTTTCGTTACAGCCAATGTCAACTTTCTATTCCCTTTTTATCGTTTTGCTTTTCAGAGTTTAATGTCTCCAGATATTGCCACTTCTTGACCTTAAGTGGCTCTCCCCTCTCCTTTTTATCTATCCTCCTCCTCCATTCCTGTTTCTTTCTTGCCTGTTACTTCCCTCGCTTAGTCACTCCCTCCCTACCTGCCCACTTCTCTTCACCATGTCATATCCTTCCCTTATTCCTGTGTTTCATCCTTGCCTGTTCCTTCCCTCGCTTAGTCACTCCCTCCCTACCTGCCCACTTCTCTTCACCATTGTCATATCCTTTCCCCATTCCTTTGTTTCATCCCTCTTCGCTCTCCTTCCTTCCTCTCTCCTTTTCTTATCTCTTATTCCCCTTACTCTTTCCTTATATGGCTTCCTGTCTCCATCACTGTCTTACCATTTTTCCTTTTCTCCTTTTTCTTTCTTATTTATCACCTTGCTCTCCGTCCCTAGTTCTTCCCTTTATCTCCATCTAACTCTTATATTTTCTCCTTCCTACCTTCACTATATGTTCGTTCCTCTCACAGTTTCTCATCATCTTTTTTTTCTTCTTTTAACTCTGTCCTACTTCCCATTCTAAAGACATATTTTGACTTTCGTCTTCTCCCTTCCTTCCTGTTCCTTCCTTTTTATTTTCTACTTCCTATTTCAATATTTTCATGCCTCTCACTTTTCTTACTTTCCATCACTATTTTTCTCGCATCTTTCCTCCTAAACCTCCCTTTCCAACGACCTATTATGACCTTTTTCGTTCCCCAATCCTCTTCTGTCCTTACTAAACCTTCCCTTTTTTATTTTCTTCTTCCTACCTTTATATTTTCATGCCTTTCACTTTTTTTTACTTTCCATCACTATTTTTCTCGTTTCTTTCCTCCTAAACTTCCCTTTCCAACGACCTATTATGACCTTTTTCGTTCCCCAATCCTCTTCTCCCTTCCTCACTGTACCTTCCTTTTTTTTTATTTTCTTTCTACCTTCATATTTTCATGCCTCGCACTTTTTTTATTTTCCATCACTATTTTTCTCGCTTCTTTCCTCCTAAACCTCCCTTTCTAACGACCTATTATGACTTCTTTTCGTTCCCTAATCCTCTTCTGTCCTTACTAAACCTTCCCTTTTTTATTTTCTTCTTCCTACCTTTATATTTTCATGCCTTTCACTTTTTTTTACTTTCCATCACTATTTTTTCGCTTCTTTCCTCCAAAACCTCACTTTCCAACGACCTATTATGACCTTTTTCGTTCCCCAATCCTCTTTTCCCTTCCTTACTATACCTTCCCTTTTTTATTTTCTTTCTACCTTTATATTTTCTTGCCTCTCACTCCTTTGCTTTCCATCACTATTTTTCTCGCTTCTTTCCTCCTAAACCTCCCTATCTAACGACTTATTATGACCTTTTTCGTTCCCCAATCCTCTTTTCCCTTCCTTGCTAAACTTTCCCTTTTTTATTTTCTTTCTACCTTTATATTTTCATGCCTCTCACTCCTTTGCTTTCCATCACTATTTTTCTCGCTTCTTTCCTCCTAAACCTCCCTATCTAACGACCTATTATAACTTTTTTTCGTTCCCTCAGACCTCTTCTTTTCTCACTGCACTTTCCTCTCTCCCTCCCTCTCTCTCTCCTCTTCCATCCATCCCGTTCCAATATTCACACTCCTTCCCCCGCTGCACCCACACTACCTCTCCCTCCTCCCAAATCTAGTAATCTCTCTCTCCCTCTCTCTTGCTCTCGCTCGCCCTCTCACTCTCGCTCTCGCCTCATATCCTTCCTCGCCCGCCTCATAGCAGCCTCCGGGGACGGGCAGGCAGCAACGGCAGCTTCCCCAATATTCAGACACAGTCGAAGTTTCCGTTTAAAGTTACCACCATTCTCGCTGCAGTTAGCTGAGATTTATTCCGGCACAACCTTCCCGCCTCCGCCTCACCTCACCGCCTCCCCCTCTGATCCTACACCCTCCCTCCTTCTCGCCTCTTTTTTTTGCTCTCTCCATCTTCCTTCTCTCTCATCTTTATCTATCTCCTCTTCTCCCTACACCTTGCATCCTTCCCTTTCTTCCCTCCTCTTTTCTAGCTATCCTCCCTTTACCTAGCATCTCTCCCTTCCTTCCCTCCTCCTCATGATCTGTCTCCTCTTCTCTCTCCTCTTCATCTTCTTCCTCTTCCTCCTCCTCCTCCTCCGATCCTGCACTCACCTGCTTTTCTACCTCCTCTTTTTGTGTGCTCTTCATCTTCCTTTTGCGTTTCTTTTCCCCTCCTTTCCTCCTTTCGCCTTTCTTCTTCTCTCCCTCTCCCTTATTTCACTCCCTATTTTGCCGTCCATCTTCCTTATGCTATCCCTTCTCTCCATCCCCCTCCTTCTTTTCTCCTCCCTCCATCTCTTCAGTTCTCCATCTCCCCTTTTTTTCACTTCCTCTCCTCCTCCTCACCCCCCTTTATCACTTTCTTTTCTCCTTCTCCCCACCCCCCCTTTTTTTCTCTCTCCATCTTCATTTTGCAATCCTTCCCCACCCTCCTTCTCCTTTCTTCCCTCCCTCAATCTCTTAGCTTCCCTATCTCCCCCCCCCCCTCTTTTTTGTTTCTTTCCTTCCCTTGATCTTCCTCTTCTAGTCCCTCCCCCCCCCTCCCTCGACAGCCACCTTTTCCTCCGCCTTCCTTCTATTTCCTCCTCGCGCCAAAATAACTCCTTTTTTTCCTTCAACATTTATTTATTTCAAGACCAGGCAAGGTTTTATCCTCCTCCTCCTCCTCCTCCTCCTCGTCCTCGTCCTCTACCCCCTCTCCTTGCTCCTCTTCTTCCTTCTCCCCTTCCTCCTCCTCCTTTCAATACTTTTTCACATTCCTATTTTCCTTTTCACCCACACAACTGGCATTAGAACTTCTTATCATCGTTCACCTCCCTCTCTTTCTCCTCCTTTTCCTTTCACCCACTCCTCCTCTTGCTCCTTCTCCTTCTCATCTCCCTTCCTCCGCTAGATCTTTCTCCTTTTCCCTTTCCTCCACCTCGCATCTTCCTCTTATCTTCCCATACTTTCTCCTCCCTTACCATCGTTTATCTTTCTCTTTTTCTCTTCCCTTCACACGTTTTTCCTCTTACTCTTTCTACTTATTTTCTCCCTCATTTTTATCTGTCTCCTCTTCTCCCTCCTATTAATATCTTTCTCTTCCTTCTTCTAATTATCATCTCTTCTTTTCTCCCTCCTCCTTGCATCATTCTCTTTCTTCCCTCCTTCTCGTGATCTTTCTCCTCTTCTCCCTCCTCCTCGCACCTTCTCTCTCTCCTTCCCTGCTCCTCATGATCTTTCTCCTCTTTTCTCTCCTCTTCATCTTTATTCTTCTTCCTCCTCCTCGCTTCTTCCCTCCTTTCCTCCTCCCTTCACTGTCGCAGGGGAGGGACATTAAATTCTTCGGGTGACGGATAATATTACGGTTCCTTTAACATAACGCTGAATCTTTTTTGACCTCAACTTCACCTCCATTTCGCTTATTCTTGCCCTTCCATTCTCCTCCTCCTTCCTTTCTCTCTCTCTCTCTCTCTCTCTCTCTCTCTCTCTCTCTCTCTCTCTCTCTCTCTCTCTCTCTCTCTCTCTCTCTCTCTCTCTCTCTCTCTCTCTCTCACTTTATATTACGTGTGTTTTTTTCTCCTTCTTTCACGTATCATTTCCTCATTCTCTCCCTCCTCCTCCTCTTCCTGCTCCTCCTCCTCCTCCTTCTTCTTTTTCTCCCGTTTTGTCTCTTCCAGTAGCTTAAATCCTGTCCCTTAACGTCTTGGTTCTTTCCTTTCCACTTCCCTCCCCCTTCTCTCTCTCTCCTCTCTCTCCTCTTCACTCCCCTTCTCTTCCCCTTTCCATTTTCTCCCTTCCCATCTCACCGTTCATTCACTCACTCACACACTCACTGTTACTCATTTACATGCACCGCCTCTTGACTCACTCTTCCTCTCACTCTTACTCTCGCTTTCTACTCTCGCTTTTTCCCCTTCTCTGTTACCTTCATTCACCTTTCCCCTCACTTTCCCTCTCTGCCTATCACATCTAAATTCCTCTCTCGCTCTTTCCCTCTGCAGGTCGGACGTAGGGGACCGAGCGATGGACACCCAGATGAAGTTTCAGACAGACAGGTAAGATAGCAGATAGACAGGTAGAGTGACAGACGGGTACACATTCAATCATACAAACTGGCGTAAAGTGGAGAGGAGGAGGGGTGACACGGGGGGGGCAGAACCAGACAGTGACAGACAGGAGAGACACAAACTAATAGATAGATAGTTATAGGTTGACAGATAGATATTCAAACACGTACACAGGTTGAAGATGGGAAAGTGAAGGAGAGAGGAAACAAGGGATGATGGAAATTGATAGTTTGAGTGATAGATGAGACAGACCAACAGACGGATAGATATAGCCAGACAGGAAGACATTCAGACACAAAACTAACATCCATAAAAAGAAATTACAGTGGACGAGACTAAACCAGGAACTGACAGATTAACAGACAGATACAGACACAGTTATTGAAAGGGCAAAGGTCAGACAGAAAGGCTAACAGGCATCCAAAAAAAAAAACTAGACGGAAGTGCAAAAAGGAAGTGAGGAGGATGGGAGTCAAACGAGAGAAATTAACAGGAAACTACAGACAGACGATAGAAAGGGATAGGCAGAAGGACAGGTGATCACGCAGAAAAGGGTGCAGTGGGAGAATAACAACCAAAAAAATACTAATAGACACCAGGGAAACAGATAGAAGACCAGATGAAATAGAAACGTAGGTGAACAGTTAGATATTCAAGCATGCAGAAAAGGGTGCAGGAGGAATTAACAAACATACAGAGAAGCGTAATGGAAGAAGGGGAGACAGAGTGATGCGTATGAAGGGTAAAAAGACACAGGGAAGATCTGACAAACATAAAAAGAAGCGTAAATTGAGAAAAGGACTCAAAATGATGCTTAAAATTGAGAAAAAAATAGTGGCAGCTGAACGAGAAAGGTACAGAAAGGATAAAAGAAGACAAAATAATGGGTAAAGGAAAAATAAATAGTGGTAGGTGAACGAGAAATGTATAGGAAGGAGAAAAGAAGACAAAATAATGGGTGAAGGAAAAACAAATAATGGTAGGTGAAAGAGAGAGGTAGAAAGGCGAAAGTGAGACAAAATAATGGGTAAAGGAAATAACAGTGACAGATAAACGAGACAGACAGGTATATAGAAGGGGAGGAACAAACAGACAGGACAGACAGCAAGGAGCGAGGGTTTGTCCGGTTGGGTCCGCGGGTCGGGCACTCACTAACACACTCCCGGCACCCTCGTTTATCATCATTACGAGGCACTTACATCCAGAGGCGAGGCGGGGCACGCGGCCATAATTATCTCTTAAGAAACTAAACCAGGAGTCCTTACGCCATCTTTTCTCCTTCATGAGTCCGCCTCCTCCTCCTCCTCCTCCTCCTCCTCTTCATTTTCCTAGAATCTTCCTCTCGTTTCCGCGTGTGTGCCCTCCCCTCCACGTCCCTCCCACTCCTCTTTACTTCAGAATCTTCATAAATTTATTCTTGTGCTCTTTTTGGACTTTCTATCTATACCATTACTTCCATTCTAAGTTTTTGATAGCCTCATATATTACTACTACTACTACTACTACTACTACTACTACTACTACTATACTCACACACACACACACACACACACACACACCACAACACTGAATAAGCTGGTAAAGAGCCGTCACGGAGAAAACTTTGCCCCTCTTCTTTATCATCCTTTGCCAAGTTGTGACTGACGCCTGCAAGGACTCACACTCGGTCAGTCAGTCAGTCACTCACTCACTCACTCAACATACACTCCCTACGTCACTCACTCACACACACTCATTTACTCATACATTTATTCACTCGTACCTATCTTACTGGCAATGATCTTTCTCTCAGTAGTTTCAATGAAAATAATTTTATCTTTGTTCTTCTTATATAGCATTACTTATACTACAGCCATTGCACACATTCTACTTCCGATAATTTGTTGAAGTGCAGTCGTGTGTGTGTGTGTGTGTGTGTGTGTGTGTGTGTGTGTGTGTGTGTGTGTGTGTGTGTGTGTGTGTGCGTGTGCGTGTGTGTGCGTGCGAGGAAGTTAATCAAAGTGCCTCCTTAGCCCTGAAATATATACGCCGTCTCAAAAGTGAAGAAAGTTTAGCCCAAGAAAAGTCTGCCGCCAACTTCACTTAAGCGAGGTAAGCGGAAGAATGAAACCACCTGGAGAAGAGGAAGAGGAGGAGGAGGAGGAGGAGGAGGAGGAGCCAGGAGAGTATAATCACCGGAGGCAAAAGGGGGAAAGCAAAGGAGCATAAGGATAAAGATTTGAAGACCGCTAAAGGAGAACGAGAAGAAGGATGAGAAGTACGAACGAGGAGGAGGAGGAGGAGAACGAGGAGAAGGGAGCCAGGAGAATATAATCACTGGAGGCAGAAGAGGAGAAAGCAAGGAACGAGCATAAGGATAAAGATTTCAAGAGCACGAAAGAAATTGGAAAAAAGGGAAGAGAAGGAGGAGGAGAAGAAGGAAGAGAAGTAGTAGGAGGAGGAGGAGGATTCGTATATTCATTGATAATACCGAAATGGAGATGAGAAAGGTCTTAAGGAGGAGAGTGAGGGGATGAGAGAGAGAGAGAGAGAGAGAGAGAGAGAGAGAGAGAGAGAGAGAGAGAGAGAGAGAGAGTCATAAATCGAGGTCGCCCAAAATTGTGGAGTGAATAGTTCCAGAGAGAGAGAAAAAAAAGAAAATCACGTTCCTGGAATATTGACGAGAAAAAAAATGGACAGCAAACAAAACAAAAAAAATCTGGAATTGTTGAAAAGCGTGAAATTACTCGAAAAAAAGGAATCCGCAGAGAGAGAGAGAGAATGGAGAGTAAATTCTGGAAGCAAACATTAAGATAGGATATGATAGGTGGGGGAGGGAGGGAGAGAGAGAGGGGGAGAGGGAGGGAGAGAGAGCGAGGGTAAGAGAGAGAAAGAGGGGATAGGAAGACTGATGGAAAGAGGGAATAAACATGAAACGATTAGATAATGGAAAGACATGTGAGAATGGGAGGAAGTAGGAAGGAAAGGAGGGAGTGAGGGAGTGGAAGAGGAGGAGTTTCGGATACTGACAGGATGAATGAAGTGAGTAAAGGATGAGGAGGAGAAGGAAAATAACATGAGTAGGATGACGATGAGGAAAATGAAGAGGGAAGGAAAAAGTGCAACTGGGAAATTGAGATGAAGGAATATGACAAGAGAAAAAGGATAAGGAAATATATATAATGTTACAATAAGAAAAGGAACAGGCCTGGGAGAAAAAAAGAGTGGTATTGCTAAGGGACGAAGGAGGAAGAGGGAGAAAACGAGAAAAGAGGATAAGGACAAGATGGGATAAAAAAGAGGAAGAGCAGAAAGTGGAAGATGAGGAGGAAAAGAGAAAAAGAGTGAAGATGAAGAATAGATTGCAGTAGAAAAATGAGGGATATGGGATGCGAGAGTGAGGAAAAAGAGAAGCAGAAGGTGAACGATGATTAGGAAAAGATAATATGGATGAAGATGTAGGAAAAACGGACATATGAGGTAAACTAAATGCGAAGAGGAACAAGAAGCACTAAGGATAAAGCAGAGAATTAGGAGTGAAAGGAAAATATACGAAAGGAAAAACACAGAATGAGGGTAAGGGAGGATAGGGTTGAAGAGGGAAGAGGAAGAGAAGATACTAACTGCGAATGGGGGAACAGGAGCACTAAAAAATAAGCTAGAAAATGGGATGCAAACAGAAGAAACGAACAAAATAACATAGAATAAGGATTAGAGAGCAGCGCAAGAGGATAGATGAGAATGGGGGGGAAAGTGAAGAGAAGGAAGGAAGGACACTGAATGAGGGTGAGGCAGCAGCGCAAGAAGATGGATAAGGAGTGAAGAGGAGGAGCCAAAGACGTGGATGAGGCGGGGGCGTCAAATGGAGGAAGTTAGTGGGTCATTAAAGTAGTTATCAGGTGATGACACAGTGGCTGCCAGCTCCCTCCTCTTCTCACTCTTAACCTCCTCCTACTCCTCCGCCTCCTATTCGTTCTTCGTCTTCCTCCTCCTCCTACACTTCCTTCTTCCTCTCCTCCTCCTCCTCCTTCCTTGTCATCCTCCTCCTCCTCTTTCTCCTCCTTCCTCGTTTTCCTCCTCCTCCTCTTTCTCCTTTTCCTTCCTCGTTTTCCTCCTGCTTCTCTTTCAGCTCCTCCTCCTCGTCTTTCAACCTCTTCCTCCTCCTCATTATCATCTTCATTGCCTGTATTATCATCTTCATCTTAGTTTACTCTTTTTCCTCATCGCCTTCTTCTTCTTCGTATCATCTCCTACCCCTCACTTTCTCCTCCTCTTCTCTACTTCAGCTTTCTACCACTACCTCCTCCTCCATATTCTCCTCTTCCTCCTCCTCCTCTTCCTACCGTACTCTAAGCGGCGGCTATAAGGGCGAGGTTAAGAGCCCGCCAGAGGGGGAGAATATTACGCGTGTGTGTGTGCTTATGGCGAGATGCAAAGTTACTGAGTCCATAATGCTGTGTACAGAGTCAGAGGTCGACCGGCGTTGTTACCAGCCTGGGGAGGAGACCTTTGTACGAGACACGTGGTTCACCGTTCCCCTGTTTAAGAAAAAGGTGTTTGTGTTGGTGTTTCTCGTCACTACTTAAGCATTGAATTTTCACAAGTTGAGTGTTAGTGTTTAGGAAGGCTGATTGCGTGCTTAGGTTTCATTGTCCCTTTTGTGTCTAGATAAGGAAGTTTTTTTTAGTTTTTTTATAACACACACACACACACACACACACACACACACACACACACACACACACACACACACACACACACACACACACACACACACACACACACACACACACACACACACACACACACACACACACACATGCAGTAAGAAAAAAAAATGGGATGTTCTGTGAATTAATAAAAAGGACAAGGAAAGTATTGAAGCTTAAATTAATTCCTTACTAACTAAACCCCAAAAAAGGGAAGAAAATAAAAAAAGAACGAGAGAGAGAGAGAGAGAGAGAGAGAGAGAGAGAGAGAGAGAGAGAGAGAGAGAGAGAGAGAGAGAGAGAGAGAGAGAGAGAGAGAGAGAGAAACACACACAATACCAACACTCACCAGGGAGGAGGTGCCCTTGTCTCTCGCCTCCTGTGCCCGCCGCGAGATCACCTCCGCCAAGCGACACACGTACACGCCGTTGTCCAGCTTGGCGATCAGGGTCTCCGCGGTGAGGTCGTCCACGCCTGTAGAAGGAAAGAAGGAAGTTATGACTAGGAGGAGTTGCTCGGTTAAAAACAGAGGAGGGAGTTATGAGGAGTTGGTTGAAGGGAGAGAGAGTTAGGATTTAATCAGTTAGAATCGGAAAGACTAGAAGTTATGTTAAATTAGTATTGATATGAAGTTACTGATTAGGTTCGGGAAAAAAGTGTTATATGGTTAGGAAACTTGGTTGGTTATTATACTTATTTAGACGAGTTGATCATTTAGAATCAGAAAGACAGAAATGATGTTTTATTATTGTTATAGATACGAAAAAAAGGATTAGGATGAGGGAAAGAGTCTGGAATCTAGGTTGTTGATCAAAGTTTTAAGGTATGGTAATGAATTTCTTATATTAACCAAGATTAAAAGGAAAGGATGAGAGAAAATGCTTAGTTATTTGTAGCGACAACTTGATGGATTAGAATAGACAGAACGAGAGAGAGAGAGAGAGAGAGAGAGAGAGAGAGAGAGAGAGAGAGAGAGAGAGAGAGAGAGAGAGAGAGAGAGAGAGAGAGAGAGAGAGAGTGTCAAGCAGGTAGTTAATGCAGGTGGATAATTAAGATAACGACATGGTTAGGGTAATCAAGTTAGGAGGGAAAGAATGAGGGTGAGAGGGAAAGTTATTCAGCTCATGTTTATGTAATGAGCCGCTTTGATAACCTGAGATAGTTATTATAGGCGGACGTAAAAAAAAAGAAGTGCGGAATATTTTTGCATACTGGTGTTGTTTGTTGTGTTGGTTAGGTTATTAATTGAGAAGATTATAGTGACACGTTTCTTTAAATCTAGTTACTTGGAAGAATGTGTAGTGTTTGTTTCTGTGTGTATGTGTGTGTATGTGTGTGTGTGTGTGGGGTGGGGTGGGGGGGAGTAACGGGGGGTATCAATTCGGGTTTAAATGGACATAATACGGGAACAATTTCAGTAATTAATATGTCATAGGTTTGATAATTAGTGCATCGTGCATTTATAATTATTGAGCGAAAATTACACACAGTCTCTCTCTCTCTCTCTCTCTCATTCTGCACCTCATCCCCAGGGTAAGGCGTAAAAACTTTAATAATTAGCCCGGCGTAATCGCAACCCCCGGGCATGCCCCCCTCCCCCCCCCCTCCCCCAGGAAAGTGTGAGCCATGGTGGTGGTGATGGTGGTGCCGTTGGTAAGCGAGACGGCTTTGTGTGCTGAAACATTTGTCTCGGTCTTATCCACAACAGCTGCGTGCTAGAGCTGCAGAATTTTTATATCATTGTTTTTTTTCCTTTTTCTCGTATTTACACTTCAGAAAATAGGGTTAAAAATGAATCTTTTGTTTGTTTTTGCTCGCTCTCTCCACTCTTTGTCCCTGAATACAGTTGAAAAAATAGTCCATCTTTTGTTTTCTCCTCTTGGTCGCGTGTCCCGCAAAAAGATGTTGGTTTCCGGACGGCCAGCAGCACCCCTCACGCCCGCCGGTGTAAACGTGGCAGGGCCAAACTGATTCCCCCGGGGCGCCAAAGTTTCACCGATACTCGCCCAGAATTTATGAAGCTGACGAAACTTTAACTGTACGTCACTGAGTGGGTTACCGTGCCGCTATGGACCACTTTGTTTTGGGTCAATAATCTGGTTAATAAAGGAGCAATAAATGAAAAGACTGGAGGTTTATCAGCCAAATGAGTCAAATCAAGCAGTGTACGTAAGCTGCATCTAGAGATTTAGCAGCGTCGTCGGCCGCCCCTTGAACGGCAATTGTCGCACGGGCTCTCATCTTGCAAAATTATGTCATGCTACTTTTCTCGGAGCGAGGTGAGGGTGGCTGGTTCCCTTCACAAGTCGGCTTTTTCATTAACCTCAAATTCATGTACGTTGCTGCCTGCTGTAACTGACGCGTCTAGTCTTCCAGTTGGCCACGAGTATCAACATTACGAAATAAGGGGTTCATGGCAGCAGAGCGGACCCGTTTCAGAGAATAGAAAATTTAATGTGCCGTTGAGGAAAAAGAATACTTGCATTTTGGTCATTAAAAGAGCAAACATTATAATAATTGTTTCCGTCGTAATTATCGGGAATTAACTGGAAATTCTGAGTCATATATTATCACGGCTGACAATTCCCTCGTCCCTATATATCGCCGGCGTGTACACGAGGAGAGGCGGCGGTCGCGGCAGAAAGGGGACGTAGAGGTCATTACCGCGGTGCCGCCCGTTGTCGTGGCCTTCCAGTTATGTTTTTTTAATGCCCTCAGTGCCGTACTTTCCCGCAGGACGTGCAGGCCACAACGCCATCATGACAAGTAAAGAACAGTGGCGTTGCTCAGAGCTTTGGATTTATTAAATAGCTATAAGTATATGGACGCTCGATTACATAATGTTTCCACTAGTTTTGTTTTAGTGCCATCGCCAATCGGGTCAATTACTCAGTCACGGTAATATAATTCTGATGTAAATGTTTCATCAGCTATTCAATCGGTAACTTGAAAACAAGCAGCCCGCTACAACCAGTCAGTCTACCAGGTCAATTAATTAGTCATTCAATCAGTTAGTTAATAGATCCGCCATCACCTCGGCGCTTTAAAATGCGATTCTTTTGTGCCATCAGCGAATGAGGCCAAAATCTGAACCCTAAACCTTTTACTGGAATTTGTTGTTTGTTTTTCGTAATTAACTTGAAGTATATGCCGGTGGAGAATTAATTTGCCGTGAGTAGTGTTTGTAGAAATTGAAGAAAAAAAATTACGGTTGCGACACTCGATCATAGGAAGCGAGCGACGATTCACAAAACTAATTCCCTCGTTCGAGTAAAAAAAGACCCTAGAGAAAAAAAAAAGTTAGAAAAAGGGGAGGTTAATTACAGTGACACCGTGATGAAGAGGACGGAAAACTTACACGTGAAAATGCAGGAGCGAAAAAAAAAGTTGAATAGAGGGAAAAAAAATGTTCAGGTGACACGTGTAGCCCCATCGGTGTGACGACGCGGAAGCAGATCAAACAAGGCATAAACAACAGGAAGGGAAGTGACGGGAATGGTGTATAAAGCGAGGGACATCATATTACACATTATCGGGAACTGTATTGTGTATTAGGCTATTGGAAGGAAAGGAAGGAGGAGGAAGAAGAGACAGAAGAGGAAGAAGATAAGAGGTAGAAAGAGCAATAAGGAGGAAAGGGAAGAAGAGGGGGAAGGATGCGAGGAAAGGGAAGAAGAGAAGAGAAAGATTAAAAGGAGGAGAGATAAAGAGAACAGCAAGAGAAGGAGTGGCTGAAGGAAAAAGAGGAGGAAAAAGAGTGGAAGGAGAACGATGAAAAAAAAGTCGCGTTGTGCATTATTAGGTTATTGGAAACATCTCTTGCTCTTAAACTTTTAATTCTGAAGTCGCATGGTCGGACAACAAAATTCTTATAGCGTTAGAATATTAAACAAAAGTTGATAAAATTGTAAGCAAAGTTTCGGGGATTGCGAGGGGAAAAGTTTCAATTGCCAAAGGATAAAGAAAGGGCAAGAAAGGGTGAGTCAACGGAAGCGAAGGAGAGTTGACCAAAGAGATATTCCTCGACCTCTTTCCCTCTCATTCCTTGCCTTCAGATTTTCCTTGGTGCCGTGGAACATTGCGCCGCATATAAACATTTCATCTCTCCTCCTTTTAATCTGTCTCTTCTCTTCTCTTTCCTTTCCTCGCATCCTTCCTACTCCTCTTCCTTTTCCTCTTCAGTTGTCATCGTTAACCTCCCTCTTTTCCTTTATTTTTCCTTCACCCACTTCTTTTATATCTCTTTCTACTCCTTATCTCTCTCCTCTTCTTGATCTTTCTCCTCTTCGCATCCTCCCTTCTCTTCCTCTTCCTCTGTCTACTTCTTATCTTCCTTCTCTTCTTGATCTTTCTCCTCTTCTGTCTCTTCTTCCTCCTCCTCCTCCCTTTCCTTCCAATAGCCCAGCCTAATCCGCAAGCACACATATTTGACAAGGCTTTCGTTGGTGTTTGGGGCATTTTCACGGGTAGTTTAATGACCCTGGTGGTAGTTTAACCCTTCTTCTGTACCATGAGCGTGAAGAAACTGTCATGAAAACCCGATAACTCTCCTTCTGGCCCTTTGCAAATAGCTGATGTGAGAAACTGAAGCGTCTGAAATTACCGACTATTATTTTCAGGACACTAAAGTCGGCTGAAAAGTCTGCCATGAAAGGAACGCGGTGGAAGGCTCTGAAACTTGATGGTAGAACGAGTCATAAACGTGTCTCGCAGAATCTTTAAAGTTGCAGAAGAAGGCGTTAGTACATAAAATAGTAGCTGTAAACTTCATAAATATTCATTGGAGGAGAAATAAGCATTGCGGGGCCGCCAAACTTCTAAATGAAATGCCATATTGTTTTTTGCGTGCACCTGTTACTGTTATTTGCGTGTGTGTATGTGTGTGTGTGTGTGTGTGTGTGTGTGTGTGTGTTTCGCGTCACCCCTCTCATCTAAGTTTATGTTTTTAATTAGTTTGTTCCTGTTATCTAATTTATGTGGTCATTTAACACATTTCTTGCCTGCTCTTGAAGCGTTATTAATTCATCTCATTAATTAGAGGCGCAGTGTGGTTCTTTTAAGTGATTGCAGTTCAGTTAGTAATATATGAGTTTTGGGTGAACGTGAGAGAGAGAGAGAGAGAGAGAGAGAGAGAGAGAGAGAGAGAGAGAGAGAGAGAGAGAGAGAGAGAGAGAGAGAGAGAGAGAGAGAGAGAGAGAGAGAGAGAGAGAGAGAGAGAGATGAAGGCGGGATAGCGGCGTTCCGAAGCGTGAGCCATTGCTTGATCCCCTAATATCATATGCATTTTATATCTCATTGACAGCTTTCTGTTCCTATTTAGAGCATTAGATCAATTGAAATAACATGGGAGGTTTGTCTTCGCTACAGTTTTCAAGAAGAGTGAATCAAGACACCTCTCCACCCGAAAGTGACCTCTCCTCTGGCCACTCTTCACTTTTGTCTGTTATGGGAGCGGTGAGTAGCGGGCTTTTTTTTTTCACTCTTTTTGTTGCCCTTGAACCGTCTACTTTGTTGTAAAAAGAAAATAAGCCTCACTTCACGGTACTATTCCTGTTATTTGGGTTATCACTATTTTTCGTTTTTCTTCGTTATTGTTTTGTTCTTCATTGCCCTGTTCCTGCATCGCGACCTCGCATCACCTGAGTGCATGTGTGGGTGAGCTTCCTCGGCTTCTAACTCGTGCAGACATACCTTCCCTTCTGCCTGAAACGTCCGGAGAACTATAGAGTCTCGCAGTTCCTCCCTGCGTCATAACTATCAGCGGAGAGAAAAGGGGGAGAGATAAGAAAGAAATAAGAACCCAGACACGCCGAGGCACACAGTTGACTTCACCTTTTGGTCCGCGTCGCCAGACCTGAAGACCTCATCTCTACCTGCCTCGTTCCTCCTCCCCCTCCTCCTCCCCCTCCTCCTCCTTCTCCTCCCCTTTCCCCTTAAATGCTCCTCACTCTTCTACATCCAGGTCTTCCTCCTCCTCCTCTTCACTGCTGCTCTTCCATCACCACCTCTTTTTTTTTCTTCACATACCTCCTCCTCCTCCTCTTTTCACTCGTCTTGACCCCATTCATTCACTTCCTTCTGCTTTTCCTCCTCCTCATCCTTCTTCTCGTCCTCCTCCTACTCTTTTTTCCTCTCCCTGCCTTTCTTCTTTCACCTCCTGCTGTTTTTCCTTCTCACTCCTTTTCCCTCATCACCATCTCCATCGGGGCCACCACCTCCTGCTGTTTCTCCTCCTCCTCCTCCTCCTCCTCCTCCTCCTCCCCCCCCGCAACACGTCTGCAGCGAGGGTAATGGCCAGGGATGCTGATAAGGCCCCGCCCCAATACTTCTGAGGTGGAGTTATTTGACGAGCGCCTTCAGGAGGGGGGGCAGGAGGGGGTAAGGGGAGGAGGGAGGGGGGAGTTGTGAGGGGCGCGGCCAGTGAGTGAATCAGGTGGAAGAGGTCAACGAGGAGATAAAGAAAAGGAGATCAGTGACAGAGAGAGAGAGAGAGAGAGAGAGAGAGAGAGAGAGAGAGAGAGAGAGAGAGAGAGAGAGAGAGAGAGAGAGAGAGAGAGAGAGAGAGAGAGAGAGAGAGAGAGAGAGAGAGAGAGAGAGAGAGAGAGAGAGAGAGAGAGAGAGAGAGAGTTAAAGAGGAGGAAGTAAAGGGAGATGCAGAGGTCATATCAGAAGTGGAGGACTTAAAGAGTGTGTGTGTGTGTGTGTGTATAGTTCAGGGTGACGTCGCTAGGTGGCGCCAGGTGGACCCGAAGCGGACCTTTATTTAGTACATCTTCATCAATGACCTTTTTTGTATTTTTGTATTGTATTTTCTTTTTTTGTGTGTGTATCCCTTTTTGTATATTTTTCGTTGTTTTGTTTTGTTTGTATTTTTGTATTGTATTTTCTTCTTTTTTTGTGTGTATCCCTTTTGTATTTTTTTTCTTTCTTTTGTTTTGTTTATTCTTTAGTTTGCTTCCTTTTACCATCAAATATAAACACAACAGGATTAGGATTAGTTTTACGTGTTTATTTTATTTGTCCCTTTGTCCCTTAAAACTAACTGAGTCATTGCTCGTGAAGTTACCTGTATATTATCCATAGTGTGTGTGTGTGTGTGTGTGTGTGTGTGTGTGTGTGTTATCTATCCTTGTGTTGTTTGTTGTAAATTTAGCTCGTGTCCGGAGTCACTTTTATGCGGCCTGTAAAGTGAGCTCCGAGGAGTGTTTTATTCTCTCGTCTCTTCCGTTTTGTGACCTCGCGTCCAGAAAAGTGCTGCGGGCAACGTGAGCCGCGCCAGCCGGGAAAGATAACTTAAAAGAAAGCCGCGCCTCCATTAGGGAAACAAAAACTCGTTCTTGCGACGCTTGACGCAAAAGAGAACAAATAAAACAATGAAAAATTACGTTGAAAAATAAATGTATGGAATTAACACCCTTCCATACATTTGTTTAGGTTCTTCTCGTACCAAAAAAACGAAATAAAGTTATTGCTTGTCTCAAGGTCATCTTGGATTTACTGAAACAAAAGTAATCAGATTGTTTTTGCAAGGATGGAGAAAGTCTAGCAGAGGTGGGAGGATAATGCAGAAATGAGGTGGAGGTAGAGGAGGCAGAGGTGGAGGAGGAGGAGGAGGAAACATGGATGAGCAGACAGCAAAAAGCCTGATGGATCATTCCGAGGTTGCCTGCTTTAGTCATTTATTCGATTCGTCATCCTCATGAGTGACCTGCGGAAAAGATTCAGCAAACTCCATAGAGCACCAAATATCATTGCCAGGACTAAAAATCGGTCATTGTTCGGACATTGCCAGAGACGTACAGCAGCCACTGATCACTGTACCCACCCAGCATGCAGAATGAGTATGGAAAGAATAAAAGAACAAGAAAACAGTGTATATTAGAAAATCTGCAAAAAATATGTAGGACCAAGCAGCGGCAGATGGGATGAAACAAATGTGGGAGGAAGAAAGGAAGCCGAGGCATCAAAGGAAAAATGTGTACACAAAAAATGCGAAGCCAGGACCACGATATCGAACTTGTGATCAGCAAGACATCAAAAAGAGCTTTCATGTTGCCTTATGCGAAGCCTAGAAATAAGACAGAACGCATAATATTATCCCGAAGACTCTCCTGCATATACATGATTTACATTGTTAATAATCATATTTGCATTTCTGTCTCGTCTCTTTCCAGAAAATTAAGCTACGCGAAACTCAATTACTTACTGAATAAGAATTTGTCGCTCAGCTCTTGCAGTGTTTCAACTACGAGCGAGCACACACACACACACACACACACATACACACACACACACACACACACACACACACACACACACACACACACACACACACACACACACACACACCTCCCCGTCCCCCCACACACGCACAAACACGCGCCTCCCCCCCCACCCCCCCAACCACCCCCCGCTCCACGCACACACACACGAAGTCAAGTTTAGTCTTCTCAAGAGGGTGAGGGTGAAGCTAGAGGCGACAGGCAACTATTTGGGGAGAAACAAACAATGGCCCAGGTGACGAGAGGAATCAAGAGGGCAGGAGAGGAGCCGGGAGGGACGGGGCGGGCGGCAGGTGGAGAGGGAGGGAGAGGGAGCTGGAGGGGAGGAGGGGCTGCCGGAAGCGTAGGTGGGAGGAAAGTAATGGAGCAGCATCGATTTGGACGCAGGAGAGAATGCGGTAGTGTGTATGTGTGTGTGTGTGTGTGTGTGTGCGTGTGTGCGCAAAAGACCAGCTGAGCCCTTTTGTCTGTGCCCAACGTGCGTGTTTGGTAGTATTGCTTGTGCGTGCCTTGTGTGTGTGTGTGTGTGTGTGTGTGTGTGTGTGTGTGTAATGAGTGAACGAAGTTAGCCTTTAGGTGTGAGGAAATGCGATAACGTGTGTGTGTGTGTGTGTGAGAGAGAGAGAGAGAGAGAGAGAGAGAGAGAGAGAGAGAGAGAGAGAGAGAGAGAGAGAGAGAGAGAGAGAGAGAGAGAGAGAGAGAGAGAGAGAGAGAGAGAGAGAGAGAGAGAGAGAGAGAGAGAGAGAGAGAGAGAGAGAGAGAGAGAGAGAGAGAGAGGTGTTCCTGGATGGCCTTTCACGTGCTTTTGTGTGTTTGTGTGTGTGTGTGTGTGTGTGAGAGAGAGAGAGAGAGAGAGAGAGAGAGAGAGAGAGAGAGAGAGAGAGAGAGAGAGAGAGAGAGAGAGAGAGAGAGAGAGAGAGAGAGAGAGAGAGAGAGAGAGAGAGAGAGAGAGAGAGAGAGAGAGAGAGAGAGAGAGAGAGAGAGAGAGAGAGAGAGAGAGAGAGAGAGAGAGAGAGAGAGAGAGAGAGAGAGAGAGAGCGAGAGAGTGAGAGAGAGAGAGAGAGAGAGAGAGAGAGAGAGAGAGAGAGAGAGAGAGAGAGAGAGAGAGAGAGAGAGAGAGAGAGAGAGAGAGAGAGAGAGAAGATGGGAGAGAGAAAGGGGTTGGAGGAGAGAGAGAGAGAGAGAGAGAGAGAGAGAGAGAGAGAGAGAGAGAGAGAGAGAGAGAGAGAGAGAGAGAGAGAGAGAGAGAGAGAGAGAGAGAGAGAGAGAGAGAGAGAGGAGAGAGAGAGAGAGAGAGAGGAGAGAAAGAGGAAGAGGAAGAGAGTGAGGAAGGAAGAGGCGATGGAAGGAGACCATAATGACTGATGTGAAGGAGGACAGAGGAGAGAAGGAAGAGGGAGACGAGGAATGGAGATGGGAGAGGAGAGACGGAAAGGGGAAAGGAGGAAAGACAGACTGATGAAGGTTAGGTTGTGGGAAGGTGGAATAAAGAAAGAAAAGACGAAAGAGAGAGAAAGGAAGAAATAACTGGAAGATAGTAGGGAACAGAAGATACAAGGAGGCAAGGAGGTAAAAAACGGAGGCAAGGAGGAAGTTGTAGAGATAAGACTTTGGAGGAGAGGCAACAAAAACGTATAGCATTTGAGAAAGAAGCGGAGAGAAAAAGAGGCAAAGGGGAAGGAAGGAAGGCGGGAAGTGATGGAGGCGGGAAAGGCGGGCATGAGGGAGGCTGAAAAAGGAAGGAACCGGAGGAACATAATGAGCAAGAAACGGATGAATGGACGCAAAAAAGTAAGGAAAGAGGCAAAGGTCAGAGAAAGGTACAAAGGAACAAAAAAAGCCTGAAACGTTAAATAATGAAGAGGGAAGAAGGCAAGAAGGAAGGAAAGGAGCAGCAGAGAAAAGGGAGAAAAGGAGGGAGGGACAGAAAGCAGAGACCGAGATATAAGAGGAAAGGAATGAAAGGCAAGAAGGGAGAGAGTGAGAAGCAAGGAATGAAAGGGAGGAAGGGAAGGAGAGTGAAATAGATATGAAGGCAAGAAAGAAGATATGAAGGGAAGGAAAAGGAAAGGGAACAGCAAGAAGAGGGAGAGAGAAAATGGAGGAAAGGCAGAAGGAGAAGAAGCAAGAAGAGAGGGAGAGAGAGGGAGGTAAAAACTGGGGTAAGGGTAAGGAAGCAGGGAGAGAGGGAAGGAAAGGAAGGCAAGAAGGAGGGACATTGTAAAGCAAGGAGATGGAGGGAGGGAAGGAGGAAGAAAGGACGGCAGAGAGAGAGAGAGAGAGAGAGAGAGAGAGAGAGAGAGAGAGAGAGAGAGAGAGAGAGAGAGAGAGAGAGAGAGAGAGAGAGAGAGAGAGAGAGAGAGAGAGAGAGAGAGAGAGAGAGAGAGAGAGAGAGAGAGAGAGAGAGAAAGCAAAGGAGGAGAGTGAGGGATGGAGAAGAGGGGGGACGAAACAGAGAGAGGGAGGCAGGAAGGGAAGGAAGGAGTGAAGGAAGAAGGAAGGCAGAAAGAGGAAAGAGAGAAGGAGAGAAGAGGGGAGAGCGAGTAATGGAAAATGGGGGTGAAACAGAGAGAGAGAGAGAGAGAGAGAGAGAGAGAGAGAGAGAGAGAGAGAGAGAGAGAGAGAGAGAGAGAGAGAGAGAGAGAGAGAGAGAGAGAGAGAGAGAGAGAGAGAGAGAGAGAGAGAGAGAGAGAGAGAGAGAGAGAGAGAGAGAGAAAGAGGGTCAGGAAGCACAGGAGGAAGGCAGGGAAGGAAGGCCTGTTGGATTAGTGCCGACGTTGATATCTGCAAACGTTCACTTTTCACCCGCTATGTTTTTTGCCTCTTCGTGTTTAGTGTTCGTCGTATCTTCCCCTGTGCTCGTGCCGCCAGACGTGTTTCCTGTTGGCCCGCTTCCACCTGATTCGCCTCGTGTTTTATGGCCTTGTTTTGCAGGCGTGAGGATCGGCCGTGATATACGTTTTTAGAGTTATGCTTTTCGGCCGACTTTTGAATATCGGCAGCAGAAGAAGTAGTGTTTGTTTTTAAGGGCGCTGTTTCGCCGACTTTGGACCATTAGCACCAGGAAGAGAGAGAGAAGTAATGCTGAAGGTGCTGGGAGAGGAAAAGGGAGGAGAGAGGGAGGGAGAGAGAAGAAAAGGGTGAAATTGAAAGAAGGAATGAAGAGAGTGGGAAGTAAGGATAGGAAAGGAGAGAGGAAGAAGGGAAGAGAGAAGAAAAGGTAGAAATTGAAAGAAGGAATGAAGAGAGTGGGAAGTAAGGATAGGAAGGGAAAGAGGAAGAAGGGAAGAGAGAAGAAAAGGTAGAAATTGAAAGAAGGAATGAAGAGAGTGAGAAGTAAGGACAGGAATGGAGAGAGTAAGAGAAGGTAGAAACGGAGGCAAGGAGAGGAGGGAGATAGGGAAGTGGGAGTGAGGAGAAAGGAGAAAGAGGTAGAGAGTGAGACAGACGGAGGCAAGAATGAATGGAGAAATTGATTAGCCTTTTGTTATGCGTTTGTGCCTGAAGCTCTTTACGTTCGAGGTTTTGAGACATTCCCGCAGGTCTTGTCATTTTATATTTGTTCTTCTTGTTGTGTTACTTTGCTGGGTCTTCAATATTAGGAGCCATTATATTGTGAGTGTGTCATTACGGTGTTAAAGTTAGAAGTTGGAGATTTGGAAATACTGATGAATTTTAAGCCGTCACGTCACCTGTGTTTCTTTTGCTCCTAAATTTATGTCTTTATTAATATTATTTTAACTTTTAAGTATTAGTTACGTAGGTGAAGGACGAAGGCATAGGCATAGGTAGAAGTTAGATAATAAAGATAATTAGGAAGGACGAGAAAGGGGGTGGAGGAAGGGGACAGGTGATGATTGGAGAAGTAGGGGAAGCCAGGAAGGATAAAATAACAATGGGCGAAAGATAATCTCTCCCCAAAACATTAATTAATACGAAATGGCCAAAAATATCACCAATTAACAGTCAGAACTCAGGAGCAGCGACTATCACCTCCAATTATCGCTCATTTTCTATTCTATCGCCGATCATTTTAGGGGGTAACTAATACATTTGGTCCCGTCACGTCCGCCTTGCCGCTGTGCCGTCGCGCCGCCCCGTCTCGCTGCCTCCGTGTGTGTGTGAACGTTACCAGAAGCACGTTTACTGGACGATGAACCCACCCAGCACACACACTCACGCACACACACACACGCACACTGGTACCTTCTTCATGCTAGCCTTCCTGTACGTCTCCTTCGCATCATTCCTGTCTCTACTCTTCCTTATCTCATCCTTATGTCATCCTTGCCCGCCGTAGAATGACTGGCCACTTGCAGACTCCTTATGTTCTGCTGTTCTTATGTTTCTCTCCTCACCTTTTATCCTCATCCCCTTCCTCATCATCTTCGTCCCCCTCGTTATCATCCTCATCACCTCTTCTTTTTTATCAACGTCCCACATTTTTTTTCTTCATATCCTTGGTTTGTCTTCTTCTTATCTTCGTCTCACCCTCATCTTCTCTTGCCTTTTTCCTTCCTCATCCTCGTCTCATTTATCCATTATCCTTGTCTTTTCCTCGCCCTTATCCTCGTTTTATCCCTCATCCTCGTCTCTCTTTCGTCTCATCTTTATCTAATCCACGTCTCATTTTTTCTGTCATTCTTGTCTTTTCCTCGCCCTCATCCTCGTCTTATCCCTGTTTTATCCTTGTCTTATCCCTCCCTTATCCTCGTCTCTTCTTCTTCTCTTTATTCTATCTAATCCACGTTTTTTCCTCCCTTATCCTCGTCTCTCTTTCGTCTCATCTTTATCTAATCCACGTCTCATTTTTTTCCACCATCCTGTCTTTTCCTCGCCTTCATCCTCGTTTTATCCCTGTTTTATCCTCGTTTCTTCCTCGTCTCATCCACGCTTAGGTTAACTGGGCCCATCGTGAACCCTCCTCTCAATGAACCAGGTAAAGCTCACGTAATAACGATGGTAATAGCAATAATAGTAAATAATAAGGAGAATGGAGTATTGGCTGGACCGCTTTGCCGCGTTTCCCTTTCAATAGTCGCACTTCACTTCGCTTGATTGTAATTGATTGTTTAACCTCAGCGTAACCCTTGCACTTCCTCCTTCTCTCCCGATCCTCTCCCTCCTCTCTTTCTTAACCCTCCTACTTCCTCCTTCCCTTCTCTCTCTCTCTCTCTCTCTCGACTTCCTCATTTCCCTCTCCTTCCTCTTCCTATCCTTTCGCTTTCCCACTCCTCCCTCCCTCCTCCTCCTCCTCCTCCTCCTCCTCCTCCTCTAATCTCCTCAGTCAAGGCTTATCACCACTTTCTCTAATATATGAGCAGCAAACAAACAAACATACACACACACACGCACACGCGCACACACACACACACACACACACACACACACACACACACACACACACACACAGAATCACACACGTCGTTGCCCGCCTCGGTTCCACGATTATTCCAGTTCAGGTGTTGACTGTGCCTCATCAAGGGGGGGGGAGGGGGGGGGGAGAAGGGGGGAGGAGGGAGGAGGGAAATGTGGAGGGAAGGTATGAGGAGCTGGAGGGAAAGGTGGAAGGAAGAAGAAGGAGGTAGAAAGGAAACGTAGAAGGAAGGAGAAGGGAGGAGGGAAAGGTGGAAGGAGGAAAAGAAGGAGGGAAAGGTGGGAGGAAAGTAAAAGAAGGTCAAGCGAAGGAGGAGAAAGGTGGAGGGAAGAAGGGAAAGGTGGAAGGGAAAAGGAGAAAGATGGATGAAAGAAGAGGACAAGTAAGGGTTCGAAAATAGTAAGAGGGAAAGGGAGAAGGAAAGGCAGGGTGTGGAGGACGTGAGGCAGGAAGATGGAAGAAGGAGTAGTATAAGGTGGAGGGAAGGAAAAAAAGAGTGGATAGAGGACGGGGACAGGAAGGTATAGGAAAGAAGGAAGAGGGAGAGGAAAGAGGAAGGATAGTGTGGAGAAAAGAAAAAAAAGTGGAAGTAGAAGGAAAAAGGAGCGAGATGAAATAGAAGGAATGCAGTGAAGTGGAGTGAAGTGGAGATTGAAAAAGTGGAAGAAGCGATGGAGGAGCGTAGCGAGGAATGGAAGAGAGAAGAACAGATTGAAGAGGATGAACATTTGAATTTGAGAAGAGGGAAAGTAGAAAAAGAACAGGTGGAAGAGAGGGATAGGTAACAGTGGAAGAAGGGAAGTAGTAGATAAAATGAAGGGGAAAAAAATGAAAGCATGCAGGTGAAAAAAATGGAGGAAAAGTGGAGAGAACAAGAGTGGAGGGAAAACAATGTCCACCTGGAGAGAAAAAGAGAGAGAGAAAGAAACACAGGATAGAGCATTTAGTGGAAGTGAGAGGTGAGGAGGAGGAGGAGAGAGAGAGAGAGAGAGAGAGAGAGAGAGAGAGAGAGAGAGAGAGAGAGAGAGAGAGAGAGAGAGAGAGAGAGAGAGAGAGAGAGAGAGAGAGAGAGAGAGAGAGAGAGAGAGAGAGAGAGAGAGAGAGAGAGAGAGAGAGTAATGAAGACCCCGGAGAAAGGAAAGACATGGAGGAAATGGTGCGGAGGAAGGAAGAGGAAGAGAGGACACGGAGTTAATATAGGAAGACCAGCAAGAAGAAGAACAAAGGAAGGAAGAGGAATGGAGGAAGATAAATGGAGGAGAGGCAAGGAGCACAATAATTAGTCTTCCAGGAATACTAAGAAAGAAAAAAAGGAGAAAGCATAGAAAGAAACAAAAGACGTAAGAGGAACACCGAAGAAAGGAGAGACAAGCACAAAGATAAATGGATGAATAAGAAAAAGCATAATTTGGCATGAAAAGGAGATATGGGATAAAAAGTAAAGCTAAAGAGAAAAAGAGGTATATAAAGAAATTGCGTAAGAGGAAGAGGAGACACGCAAAAAGAGAAATGAAGGGATAAGAAAGAGTTTAATTAGGCATGAAAAGGAGATATGGGCAAAGAAATAAAGGAGGAAGAGAAAAAGAGGTATATAAAGAAATTGCGTAAGAGGAAGAGGAGACAAGCAAAAAAAGAAATGGAGGGACAAGAAAGAGCTTAATTAGGCATGAAAAGGAGATATGGGATAAGAAATAGAGAGAAAGAAAAAAAGGAAGTATAAAAAAGTTGTCATAAAAGGCTGAGAAGAAAAGTAAGAAGAGACAAGGAAGAAGAGAAATAGAGGGACGAAGAAGAGCATCATTAGGTCTGAAAAGGAGATATGAGCAAAGAAATAAAGGACGAAAAGGAAAAAAAGAGAAAGAAGGAAACATAAAAAACAAATTACCAGAAGAGGAAGAGAAGAAAAAGGAAGAAAAGAAAAGAAAGAAGAGAAATGGAGGGACAAGAAAAACATAATTAGGCCTGAAAAGGAGATACGGGCTAAGAAATAAAGGAGGAAAAGAAAAAAAAAAGAAGGAAGCGTGTAAAAGTGAAATTCCCAGAAGAGGAAGAGAAGAAAAAAGAAAAAAAAATATGCAAGAAGAGAAATGGAGAATGGAGAACGTAGAGGATAATTAGGCATGAAAAGAAAATAATGAGCAAGGAAATAAAGTAGGGAAAAAGGAGAAGAAGGAAGCCTATAAAACCGTTGCCATAGAAGGAAGAGAATAAAAAGGGGAAGAGGAAACAAGCAGAAAAGAGAAACGGAGGGACAAGAAAAAAAGGAAAATTAGGCATGAAAAAGGAAATACGAGCCAAAAAAAATAAAGGAGGGAAAGAGAAAAAAATAAAAATATATATAAAACCACACAACCATAAAAGTAACAAAAATAAATAAAAGTAGAAAGAAAAAAGGATAATAATTAGACATGAAGAAGGAAATACAGGCTGAAAAAAAATAAAGGAGGGAAAGAGAGAAAAAAAGAAAGAATATAAAACTACATAACCATAAAAGAAAAAAAAAGCAGAAAAAAACAACATGCATAAAGAGGGAAACAGAGCGACCAAGAAGAGGACAATTAGACCAAACGAAAGAAATTACACGTTAAGAAAGAAAGAAAGGAAGGAGGGACGAAGCGTACAAGAAGAAAAAAGGACAAGTAAAAGGAAAACGTGGAGGAAAGTTAACGAAATGGTGAAGAAAGGCTGAGCAAAGGAAGGCAAATGGAAGGGAAACGAGCGAAGGACGGGAGGGAGGGAGGGAGGGAGAGACTGGAAAGATGACAGGGAGGGAGGGAAGGAGGCTGAGATAGGAGGGAAGGGAGGGAGGGAGGAAAGAAAGCTGCAGGACAAAAGAAGAGAGATGTAGTGGAAGAGGAGTAATAGTGAAAGCGGGTAGGAGGTGGAGGTGGAATGAGGTGGAAGAGGAAAGAGGAGGAGAAAGGAGAAGAAAAGAACGGAAGGAAAGGAGAAAAATGGAGGAAGAATAGAAGATAAATACCTGAGTAAAGGAAGGCAAATGGAAAGGACACGAGAGAAGGGAAAGGAAGGAGGAAGGGAGGGAGGGAAGGAGGCTGAGGAAGGAAGGGAGGGAGGGAGGGAGGAAAGGAAGCTGCAGGACAAAAGAAGAAAGACGTAAAGGAAGAGAGGAGTAATAGGGAAACCAGGGAGGAAGTGGAAGAGGAAAGAGAAGGAGAGAGAGGAGAAGAAAAGAGAGGAGGAAGGCAGAGAAACGCAAAGGAAGGGAGGATTAATAGCGAAAATAGGAAGGAAGAGGAGGTGGAAAGGGGTGGAAGTAAGGGCAAGGAGGAAGAGGAGAAAGAAGAGAGGAAGAGAAGAAGGGAGGCTGAGGGACGATAGTAGAGACGCCAAAAGAGAACTAGAAGGGAAGGGGAGCAGGAAGAGGAGGTGGAAATAGGTGGAAGGAAGGGGAAGAGGAAGAGGAGGAGGAGGGGGAAGAGAGGAAGGGAGGCTAAGGGACAATAGAAGAGATGTCAAGAGAGGACTGGCAGGGAAAGGGAGCAGAAAGAGGTGGTGGAAAGAGGTGGAAGGAAGGAGGAGGAGGAAGAGGAGGAGGAGGAGGGGGAAGAGAGGAAGGGAGGCTAAGGGACAATGGAAGAGATGTCAAGAGAGGACTGGCAGGGAAAGGGAGCAGAAAGAGGAGGTGGAAAGAAGTGAAAGGAAGAGGAAGAGGAAGAGGAGGGCGAATCAAAGAAGGAAAGGTGAGGAACATTAGAACAGAGACGTCAAGGAAGAGAGGACGGACAGGGAAGGGGAGGAGGAAGAGGAGGTGGAAAGAGGTGAAAGGGAGGGGAAGAGGAAGAGGAAGAGGGAGGAGAGGAAGGAAAGGCAGCGGCGAGACATTTTCAGTGTAATTAGAGAGGAACAGCGCTAATCCCGGTGCTGTGACGCTGCCTCCAGGAATTGTCTGTGCCGGAGTGTGTGTGCGTGTATGTGTGTGAGTGTGTGTGTATGTGTATGTGTGTGTGTGTGTGGGTGTGGGTGTGTGGGTGTGTCCTGTGGTAATGTAGTAAAGGTTAGACACTATTTCCCTTCAGACGTGAGTAACAAAGCAGTAAGAGCAGACAGTAGCGGGCTTTTTTTTTTTAATATTGTTTTTTTTTACGCCCTTGCACTGTCTCCTCCGCTGTGAAAAAAAATAACGTAAGACTGTAACACTTGAATGAGAAAAAATAAATAAAAAGTACAACGTAAAATATTCAAGAAAAAAAATATGACTCAAAAAGAAGTTGGAAGGGAAAAAAATGTATAAGATCAAGAATATATATAAAAATCCGAGACCTCCTAAAAAACATCGCAAACTTGATAAAAAAGATAAAAAAAGACTCCGCAAAACGAAATCAAGGTAAAATTCATGATACACTGCATTTTTTTTTTCCAAGCGATGTCACCTGTACGGCCCGCATGTTGCACCCGCGGACAGGTGTATTATTGTATCACGGCACGCACACACACGCACACACACACACACACACACACACACACACACACACACACACACACACACACACACACATACACACCACGTTCATGAAAGCTAAAATGTTCGTTATGTTCAGAGTTTACGAGCGAGTGAACGAGTATGGGTGAGTGAGTAAGTATGAGTGAATGAGTGAGGGAAAAAGTATAAGTGAGGGAGTGAGGGAATAAGTATGAGTGAATGAATGAGGGAGTGATGAGTGAATGAGTGAATGAGGGGGGTGAGGGAATCAGTGAGCGAGCGAGTGAGTTTGTGAGTGAGTATATGAATGAAAGGGTAAGCCAGTGAGTGAATGAGCGAGTGAATGAGAGTGGGCGCGGCGTTGCGTAATAAAGGTCTGAATGAGCGTGGCGGTGTGGCTCACGTGGACGGCAATATACTTTTATCCTTGTTTAATATTTCACTTTTATCACATTTTTTCCCCGAGTCTCCCGAGGCCTTGGTGCCGAGTCGCGCTTAAATGATATAAAAAAAAAGACTTAAAGTGAGAGAGACAAGTCGCGTTTCTCATCCTAGACTTTTTTTTTTGTATAATGAGTTTGTAATATTTTTTTAACTTAATAATTATGCTGCTGAGGAGTGGATTTTTTTTTTTTTTTTTTTTTGCTTCGTATTAATTGTTTAGTTATTTTATCATCGCCCTATTTATTGCTTCTGCCATTGTTAATAAAAGTATGGTATGAGGATAACAGTATATAGTAGTAGTAGCAGTAGTAGTAGTAGTAGTAATAGTAGAGGCGGAAGCAGCAGAAACACCACCACCAACAACAACAATAACAGCAACAACAACAACAACAACAACGCCACCACCACCACCTCCAACAACAACAACAATTTAAATGCTTGTCAGAAAATCACACACACACACACACACACACACACACACACACACACACACACACACACACACACACACACACACACACACACACACACACACACACACACACACACACACACACCAGTCAACTCATAAAGGAGGAAATGAGCCAATTGACGAAGGGAATTCACTGAAGAACGTCAACGATAAGTGACTCATTGACGCATTGAAAACCTCCTCCTCCGCCTCCTCAGCCTAATCCTCCTCCTCATCTTCCTCCTGAATTCATCTCCTAACACTCCTCAATCCCTTCACCAGTTAAATCCTTTGAGTTATGTTTTCTCTCTCTCTTCCTCCTAATTATTTCCCCTCCACTTCATCCAACCACTTGCTCCTCTTGTCTCTTCAATACGCTCCACTTCCTTACCCTTCCTCTCTTCTTCCCCTCATTACGCTTCATCCCGTCCCTCTCCCTATAATTCGCTTCCTTCCTCCTCCTCCTCCTCCTCCCTCTTATCCTTCATTCCCTCTTGTAATTTCCTCCATTTTTCCTTGTCATTACCCTTCACTTCATGCCTCACCTTCATTTGTTTTCCTTTTTTCCTTAACTTTCCCTTCTTTCCTTCTTAACTTTCCCTTCCTTCCTCCTCCTCCCTCTTATCCTTTATTCCCTTTTGTAATTTTCTCCATTTTTCCATGTCCTTTCCCTTCACTTCATGCCTAACTTTCCTTTATTTTTCTTTTTTCCTTACCTTTTCCTTCCTTTTCCTAAACTTTCCTTTCCTGTCCTCTTTTTACCGTTCTTTTCCTTCCTTCTTTTTACCCATCCCCTCCTTTCCTCTCCCTTCCTTTCCTTCCCACTTCTTACCCTTTCTTGTCTTCTCCTCTTCTTTCCTTCTTTTCCTTACCTTTCCTTACTCTTCCTTTCCTTATCTTTCCGTCTCATTTCTTTTCCTTCCGCTTCTCATCCCTTCTTTCTCTCCCTCTCCTTACCTTCCCCTTTCACCCTCTTCCTATCCTTCCTTTTTCCCTTCCTTTTCCTCCCTCTCCTTAGCATTCTTTTCTCTCCCTCTTCTTTCCCTCCCTTCTCTTTACTTTCCTTCTCTGCCCTTCTTTCATTTTATCCCTCCCTGCTTACATCACTTATCCTTCCCTTTTTCTTCTCTAGTCCTTTCCAATCCGCTCGCTCCACTCCCTCCACTTTCAATACAGATGGCTCTTAACTTTCTGGCCTTCCTTTTTTACTTTCTTCATCTTTTATTTTATTTATTTCGTCATTTATTTTCTTCACTTTCATCTTCACTCATCTTCTTTGGTACTCGTCTTTCGTTTCATCATCAAGCTTTTTTTTTTTTCCTCACAGTCATCTTTTCGTCCTTTTTCTTCTCCCTCCTCCTCCTCTTCCTCCTCCTCCTCCTCCTCCTCCTCCAGCCCGTGTCACAGTCCTTCCCCGACTAGAAAATTTCCCTTGACATCCGAATTAGGTCGAATCAGCCTTCTTCCCCTCCTCCTCCTACGGGCCTGTCTGTCTATCTGTCTGACTGTCTGTATGTCTGTCTGATCTGTATGCATGTATGTATGTGTTACCGTTTATGTATGTTTCTTTGTATGTATATTTTCTTTCTATTCATCTGTTTGTTTCTGTTGATTTTTTTTGTTTGTCGGTGTCTGTTTACCTCCCCCCACCCCCCCCACCCCCACACACACACACACGTCGTCGGAGTGGCCCAAATTTTCCTCCTTTCATCTTGCTTAAACTTCACCATAACAATATTTTCTGTCTATTTTTTGTCGCTTTTGCCCTCTCCGTCTCGCCCTAATGATGCTGTGTGTACGTGTGTGTGTGTGTGTGTGTGTGTGTGTGTTTCAGGAGGTCATAACGACTCCATTTTCTGTTCGCAAAGTCGCAAAGGTTCGGAGCAAATTCAGACCTTTTTCTTTTTTTTCATTTCTTTTTTTTTTTTTACTTTTTCTTGCGGTGTTTAATAAGAACTCACCGCCGGCACCTTCCAAGATATTGCGTGTGCGTGTGTGCGTGTGTGTGTGTGTGTGTGTGTGTGTGCGCTTCTGTCACCTCCTGTCTATCACAACCTGTCAAAGAAAAAGTAGACGAAGAAGACAGGAAGAAAGACAGACGACATCCTCACTTTCACTTCTCTTCCTCCTCCTCCTCCTCCTCCTCCTCCTCCTCCTCCTCTTTTTTCCCCTCACTGCCTCACTTTCCTCCTCCTCTCAAACAAAAAATATTTCCCAATTAAACCTCGTGAATTTTGAGAGAGAGAGAGAGAGAGAGAGAGAGAGAGAGAGAGAGAGAGAGAGAGAGAGAGAGAGAGAGAGAGAGAGAGAGAGAGAGAGAGAGAGAGAGAGAGAGAGAGAGAGAGAGAGAGAGAGAGAGAGAGAGAGAGCAACAAAAAATAAAAGATAACAGGAAAGACTATATAGCACGAACAGAAACAGATGAAGAAACGGACGTCTTTGAGAGAAACGCGAGTCACAGTGTTTGGCCTCGCTGTCTTGGGTCTGTGAGCGGCGGCGGCGATGGTGGTGGTGGTGGTGGCGGTGGTGGCACTCCTGCAGGGGACGACAGCAGTGCCAGTGGGCGGTAAGTGGGCGTGAAGCCAAGATGGAAGCTGGCACCGTCCCTTGAAGGAGGCGGGAAGGAGGGATGAGTTTAAGGAGAGGAAGAGCGAAGGAAGGGAAATTAATATAGGTGAAGATATGGAAGGAAGGGAGGAGAAAAGAGAGATTAGTTCAGAAAGAGATAAATGGAAAAAAGGAGAAAGATAAGGAAACAAAATTAAAAAAAAGAGGAAGAGAAGGAGGAGTGTAAGGAGAGGAAAGGGCGAAGGAAGGGAAAGTAATATAGATGGAGATATGGAAGGAAGGGAGGAAAGAAGAGAGAAAGAGATAGATGGAAAAAAGGAGAGAGACAAGGAGACAAAATTAAAAAAGAGGAAGAGAAGGAGGAGTGTAAGGAGAGGAAGAGCGAAGGAAGGGAAAGTAATATAGATGGAGATATTAAAGGAAGGGAGGAGAAAAGAGAGATTGTTTCAGAAAGAGATAGATGGAAAAAAAAGACAAGGAGACAAAATTAAAGAAAAGGAAGAGAAGGAGGAGTGTAAGGAGAGGAAGGGCGGAGGAAGGGAAAGTAATAGACGGAGATATGGAGGGAAGGAGGTGAATATAGGGAGGCAGAAGGAAAGAAAGAGTTGAAAAGGAAGTTGATAGAAAAAAGTTTAATGTTTCCACGAAAGAAGAAGGACAAGGAAAGAAGAAGGAGGGAGTGAGGATTTTAAGAAGAGGAATGACGAAGGAAGAGAAAATTATATAGGAGAAAGAAAGACGACTTCAGAAAGAGATAGATGAAAGAAGCTCAGAGCAACTATACAAGAAGGAGAAAGACAAGGAAAGAAGAGAATTGGAGGGAAGAGAGGAAGGAGAGGGAGAGCGAATGAAGGGACAAGTAAAATAGATGGAGATATGGAAGGAAGAGGAAAGAAAGGCGAGTTGAGAGGAAGATAGATGGAAAAAGTTTAATGTGGGCACGGAAGAAGGAGAGAGGGAGAGTCAACGAAAGAGACAAGAAACGGAAGGAAAGAGGAAGAACTGGATAAAGAAGAGGAGGAAGGAAAACTATTGACGCAGACGCAGATAAAGAATAGAAGTTGGAAAGAGACGAGAGAGGGAGAGAGAAGTGGAGTTGTTAAGTCACGAAAAAAGGGAGATAGAAAAACCAGAAAACAAGAGCAAGAAGAATAGGGATAACTACCGACACAGGGAATGGAAGGAAAAGTTTAGAAAGACCGATGAAAGAAGCGTGAAAGAAAACCGTGAATGAAGGAAGACGGAATATCGACAAAAGAAAAGAAGAGAAAGAAGTAAAAACGATGGACACAGACGCAAAAGAGGGACAGAGGAGAAGTTAGGAAGAAACGATGAAAGGAAGGAAGAAAAAATTAGCAGGATAAAATAGGAGAGGAAAATGATGAAGACAAAGGAAAAATTGATAAGTTTGAAGGAGACGATGAAAGGAAAACAGTGAAGGAAAGGTACGAAGGAAGAAATAATGAGTAGGAAAGAAAAGAGGGAAGGAAAACGATGAATACAAACGAGGAATTGATATGTTTGAATGAGACGATGAAAGGAAAAAGGCGAAGGAAAGATACGAAGGAAGAAAGAATGGATAGGAAAGAAAAGAGGGAAGCAAAACGATGAATACAAACGAGGAATTGAGAAGTTTGAAAAAAAAAGATGGAAGGAGAGGAGTGAATGCAGCCACGGTAGAAAAGATGGAAAGAAAAATGTGAAGAAAAAAATAGCAAGAAAGAAAAGAAAAGAGGAAAACGACGAACACAAACGAGGAATTGAGAAGTTTGGCAGAAGGGGTGAAAGGAGAGAAGTGAATGCAGCCACGAGGGAGGGGAAAAAAGAATGATTGAGGGCGGTGAGTGAAAGCGGCGGCAAGTGTGATGGCGCGACAGACGGATAATGAGCGTGAGGAGGGGAAGAGGTCGCGTGACGATGACGTGGAGGAGGAGGAAGAGGAGGAGGAGGAGGAGGAGGAGGAAGACCAGACAGACAGACAGACTAGACTAGACTATTCCGTTATCCTTCACCAGGTTACCAAAACACACACACACACACACACACACACACACACACACACACACACACACACACACACACACATTCACACACACACATCAAACACACGCCCCTCTCGCCTTAATATATTGCAATACATTTCGTCCTTTAATAGACAGAATGGATGTGCTTAACCCGGGCTGGTTGATGCAAAAGGAAGAAGAAATGAGGAGGAGGAAGATTAGGAAGAGGAGGTAGAGGAGGAGGAAGAAATAGATGGAGAAATGAAAGAGGAAAAATCATAAACCAGAACTCATATGGATGGTTGAGTGTCTGTCCATCTGCTGTTAGCTATATTGAAGCCCCCTACTCCTCCAATCACCTCCCCCCCAACCACCACCCCACTCCGTAACCCCCACCGCCACTACAATTCTCCACCCTTCCCCCACCACCACTCCGATCCTCCCTCCCACTCACCACCACTTCGCCTTCCCCTTCCACCTCTACTACTACCAATCCACCCTTCCCCTCCCAGACACCACTTCGTCAACACTCTTCCCCTTCCCCTCACTCCTCAGCCTCTCCTACTGGTTGCTGGCTTACGAAGATGAAAGATAAGAGAGAAAGAAAGATAAAATAAATAAAGGCGAAGGAAACAAAAATAGGATGAAGAGAAAAGAGATAGGTGATAAAAAAGACAAAAAAAAACATGTGCTAGAAACGGTTTATATACATTTATTTGCATTTGTGTCTAAACTTCTTTTTTTGTTATTTTTTTGTGTGTGGAAGAAATCTGTGTTCACGTTTTTATATTTTTGAGTGTATTAGCGTGAGCCCCAAGAGTGCAGACAAAAGCCCCGTGAAGGCCGAGAAATGTGTTAGGAAAATGTTGCAAGAATATAGTATGAGACGTCTGGCTTGCCTTTTATAATTATTATTATTATTATTATTATTATTATTATTATTATTATTATTATTATTATTATTATTATTATTATTATTATTGTTAGTAGTGGTGGTACTAGTACTAGTAGTAGAAGTAGTGGTAGTAGTAATGTTAGAATGTTAGAAGTAATAGTAGTAGTAGTAGTAGTAGTAGTAGTAGTAGTAGTAGTAGAAGTAGTGGTAGTGGTAGTAGTAATAGTAGAAGTAGTAGTGGTGGTGGTGGTAGTAGTAGTAGTAGTAGTAGTAGTAGTGGTAGTAGTAATAGTAGAAGTAATAGTAGTGGTGGTAGTAGTAGTAGTAGTAGTAGCATCATCATCATCACCTGACGTTCATATGCATGGCCCAAAGGCATTTCCATGTCTCGCTACATAACTAGACACGCAAAACCGTACTCACGCTGTACTATAATTCCGCGCCGCGTGTCGGAAATTCAAGGAAATATGAGCAGCGGGCGTCCAGGGGTTGGCGGCGGCTACTAATTAAGTGAAGTGCATTGCGTGAAGGTGTACACTCGGCAGATTAATTCCCCAGACTGATTACCGTAATATCTGAGGCGGATGTGCATTCAAAACGGTTACAAATCAGCGTCATCGTTGACCTTGAACTAAGAGACTTGTGGTGGCGGCGGCGGTGCGTGTGTGAAGGCGTCTTTGTGTGGGTCTTCGCGTCTGCGGCTCGTCACTCTGCCTCAGCGAAAGGCGTGTGGCGGCGAGGCGGGGGTCCGTTACTGTCGGCGGTGGTGTGAATGCACTCAAAATGCACCGGTTTCTATTTTAAGATATGGGAGATAGGCAAAAAGCTAAGTAAAAGATGTTGAATATGCCTGCAAAATGCTGCTCCTAGAAAGAAAAAAACATGACAAAGGGAACTTTATATAATAATCTTGTTTTAAAAAGTGACGATGCTCCCATTTTCTGAAACGAGTTGATTTCTGTATATAGATCATTACTTTATTGTGCTTGTTTAAGATGTGGAATTATACACATCATGCTTCTGGCTCCGGTCATTGCTTCTGAGACCCGCACCAAAGATAAGGACTTGGATAAGGGCACAAATAACGGTCCACTCTCCAGATCCAATGCAGGTGAACATAATTTCGCTTTTCTCTTGCTATAAAAAAGAATCAGTCCTACGATGAGTGGATTCATTTTTCTTTGTTATATATTCGCTGCTCTGTGGCCTCTGTGTAAGCTATTATACACCCCCAGCGGCTTATCATTAGCCCTCCACATTCCGTAAAGTATGAAAAAGTATTTAGACATCCGTTACTCCGCCTTAAATGGAAACTCGTGTACGAAAAAGAAGAGGAGAGAAGAGAAAATAGAGGTGAAGAAGAAGAAGAAGAAGAAAAAGAAGAAGAAGAAGAAGAAGAAGAAGAAGAAGAAGAAGAAGAAGAAGTAGATGTACATGAACAACAAGAACTAGAACAAATAATGAGAAGAAAATAAAAAAATGAGGAAAAAGTAGAATATAAGAAGGAAAGATGAAAAAAATAAAGTTGAAAGATAACAACTGGAATCCGAGGAAGGGTTCTCTATCTCCTGAATGTGAGGGTCGCGGGGCACCTTACGGAAAAGTCCTTGAAAGGTGCATCGCGAGAGACACCTGGCGCCATGCTGTTATCGACGAGAGAGAGAGAGAGAGAGAGAGAGAGAGAGAGAGAGAGAGAGAGAGAGAGAGAGAGAGAGAGAGAGAGAGAATCATATAAATACTCTCACCAGGCATGCAACTTCCCCGCAATACAAAAAATTGAATAAAATAAACAAAACAAAAAGAAAATAATTACATAATCGTACCTTTTCGAAACTCTTGCGTAAGACTTCACCAGCCCATCACACTTACGCCAACAGACAAGTATAGGTGGTGCTACAGGGGGACGATAAGGTAGATAAGATGTGAAGGTATTTAGGTATGTAAAAAAAAATGCCACACGATATGATAAAGAGACAAAGACCACTTGAGGAAGGAGTCGCGTGTCATGCAGGAATGTGGTTGTATGTCTTTTTTTTCTAATATTGTTTGTTCTGTCTGTTATCTTCATCAGTGATTTTTTTCCTGCATTTTGTGTCTGTTCTGTCTGTCATTGTTGTCGGTCGTTATTTCATGTTCATCGTATCTGTTTTAATGTTATCTTTGTCTGTCATCTATCTTTTGCTTATCGCTTATTATGTTCTTATTGTTTATGTCTCTTTTGTCTGGTATCTCTGCCTGTCGCATTTTTCCTACTGTTTACGTTTCTTCTGTGTATCATTTCTATCGTTGTTTTTCAGTATAGTATGGCGTCTGTGTCATCTGCATGTCGCTTGTTTATTGACGGCTACGAGTGTCATTCTTATCTGTGCTGTGTATGTCAGTTTAATTGGTTCTATCAGTCTATTTCTTCTCTCGGTTCGGTTTCTAGGTTTTATGTTGGTGGATTTAGAGGGCAGGGAGTGGCAGGGGCATTTTCAAGCAGGGACAGGCGGGGGACGTGCTGGGATAGGCGAGGCAGGGTAAGGAACAGAAGAGGGATACACAGGAACCGGCAGGGAAAGGCAGGGGCATGCTGGGATAGGCAAGGCAGGGGAAAGAACAGGAGGGAGACAGGCAGGGGAAGGGACAGGAGGGGGACAGGCAGTAACAGATAGAGACAGGCGGGGCAGAAGTAGGGACAGACATGCAGGCAGGGACAGAAAGAGACAGGCGGAGTAGGAGCAAGGACAAACAGAGACGGGCGGGGCAGGAACAGGGACAGATGGGCAATGGTGGTGCTTCAAGTGGTTAATGATGATTGGTTCCCCTAATTAGAGCGGGTGTTTACTCGGTGCCTCCAGTTTGCGATGCTTCAAGGCTCAATGGACGCCAGCCTCGCCCCGTCCCGCGCCTCCGCCTCTGTGTTGGGCCGAGTTGTCTCCATGCACGGTGATTCTGCTTGATATATTGTTACTGTCGTTTTTATTGTCATCCTGTGTGTGTGTGTGTGTGTGTGTGTGTGTGTGTGTGTGTGTGTTCGTTCTCTCTCTCTCTCTCTCTCTCTCTCTCTCTCTCTCTCGATACTGCTGTACGTCGGATGCCCCCAAACTTGGCTTAACAGTTGGATAAATTCAATTACGTACGCTAGCTCAGGTTACTACTGCCACCACTACCACTGCTGCTACTACTACTACTACTACTACTATGATCACCACCACCACCACGCTAATAATAATAATGATAATAATAATAATACATAATGTTCGCGAGGAAGACATTCTGAGTCCTTCGTCCTTGTCCCTTTAAGTCGTAGCAAGACGAGGAAATGTTTACTTCAAGTTCTCGTGTTTCAGCGAGAAATGTACGTTAATGTTGTTTTGCGTTTCTTGTTTCGTTTTATGGAGTCTGCCCGCCGCCACACCCTCAGCAAAAACATATTGTAGTGGTAGTAGTAGTAGTAGCAATAGCTGTAGTAGTGGTGGTGGTAGTGGTGATGATATTGGGGGAAGGTAACGATGAGTGTATTGGTGGTTGTGTCGGTGATAGTAGTAGTGGTAGTAGTAGTGGTAGTAATAGTTGTAGTAATAATAGTAGTAGTAGTAATGTTAGTAGCAGTAGTAGTTTTGCTGTTGTTGTTGTACTACTACTAATAATAATAATAATATTAATAATAATAATAATAAAAATAATGACTATAATTCACTTTCATTTTTAATTAACAATGGACAGATTCCACGACGTTTTTAATTATAGGACGAGACTTACATGGAGCCCTTAATACGATTATTCGCGAACCTGACAAAATATCACCTTGGGAGAAAAAAAAGCAGGAGTGAACCTTGGTGCCTCTCTGCCGGCGGGTCTGGGCGGCGTGTGGCGGCGCGGCGGGGCTGACGCGGCCATGCATCCAGGAGACACCGGGCAAACACCGGCTAATTGCACCGCCGGGAGGATGGGCGTCACGGGCCATAAACTTGTACCCGGAAGCTTGGTACAAACTATTACACGGTGGTCATTAAAGCCGCCTAATATACTGGCATTATATATTACATTGTTATTAAAGCCATGTAATATATTGGCACCAAATATTGCATTGCTATTAACCTGGTAGCAGCGACGGGCCAAATTTGTGGCCTTACCGTGAACCAGCGACGGGCCAAATTTTTGACATGATACAAACCCCCCAAAAAAGATGATGCATAAACTGATCACAAATGCGTTGATATATATTATGAAATGGTTTGCGTGAGTGACGATTTTTTTCTAATTTTTCTCGCTTAGAGGGAAGGGCCTTTAAGAAACATGATCCCCGCAGCTACCGGGTTAATGTCGAGCAATATACTGGCTTTATATATTACATGGTGCTTAAAGCTGCCTCCTGTAGTGTAAATAAAAAGTAAGTAAGAGATGTTCGCCTTGCAGAGCATAAAATTCAGCGCATAATACATAGGTCAGTCATGTTCAGAATGGCAGAAATGACTTGGAAGATTTTGCCTCATCAATAATATTTGTAGCAACGCGTCCAAGAAAGTTATAACGACGTCGATGCTGCTGCTGAAATGTGGCTTCAGAAACTTCAGCCTTTTTCCTCCTTTCAGTCATTACCGAACTGGCGACGCTGCGAGGCTCATTATGAAGCGCGAAGGAGCGACTGAGAGAGAACGTTAATACGGGAGAATGTAAGAGGATGTCCCTGGCTCTTACGTGTACTGAATTACGTCTTGTCTCGTGAGGCGGCAACGTTGATCATATTTGCTGATGAACGGAAAATGACCCTTCAGCACCTTCCTTTACTGAAATTGGTAGATAGATAGATAGTTTAGATAGATAGATAAATATAGATAAATACAGTGAAGGAAGCAGCTGAAGGGCAAAAATAAACGAAAACAAAAATAAAGCCCGCTAAGATTGATAGATAGATAGATACAGACAAACAGACAAACAAGGTGTACAAGAAGACGGCATTAAAAACAGATAGACCAACGTAGAAACAAACAAAAGAACAACACAGTCAGACAGACACACGCTTTCGAGGCAACACTATAAACAGACCGACAGACGTACAGACAAACAAGAGCACAGCAGACAGACAGACAGACAGACACACACTAATACGGTTTCCAGACAACAATTACCCAGTCCCTTTCCCAGGTGACCTTAATGTTAAACTTCCTAAATTCTCCTTAATGCTGAGACACGTAGGGGAGGTAAGCATGTATGTTAGAGAGAGAGAGAGAGAGAGAGAGAGAGAGAGAGAGAGAGAGAGAGAGAGAGATAGGGCATGTATTCCATCAACTTGGTATAATGTA
This sequence comes from Eriocheir sinensis, assembly GCF_024679095.1. NCBI lineage: Eukaryota > Metazoa > Arthropoda > Malacostraca > Decapoda > Varunidae > Eriocheir > Eriocheir sinensis. The sequence goes on from NC_066512.1 coordinate 19,918,672, forward strand.
ATGAAAAACAAACCCATTGCTCTCTCTCTCTCTCACGCAAGTCGCTTTCTAAGATTTTTAAGAATCGTGAAGATGCATAGTCAAGAAGGATTTGTTGAACCTTAAGAAGAGGATCAGTGACTCTTCCTCCTCCTCCTCCTCCTCCTCCTCCTCCTCCTCTTCCTCCTCCTCCTCCGCCTCCTCTCTTTACTCTGTGCTGGCAAGATGAGTCACAAGGGAAGGAAAAGGAGTGGAAAAGAGTCTGACCTTTCCTTCCTCTCACTTTTCCCAGCATTTTTAAGGTCAGAGAGAGAGAGAGAGAGAGAGAGAGAGAGAGAGAGAGAGAGAGAGAGAGAGAGAGAGAGAAGCAATGTGTGTGTGTGTGTGTGTGTGTGTGTGTGTGTGTGTGTGTGTGTGTGTGTGTGTGTGTGTGTGTGTGTGTGTGTGTGTGTGTTATAATTTTTTCTCTCCGCTTATAAGCCCCTCTTTCCTCTGTTTTTGGTTTCCTCCTGATTATCACTCCTTTCCTCCTCCTCCTCCTCCTCCTCCTCCTCCTCCTCCTCTTCCTCTTCATCAGTCATGCGTTCATTACCACCGCGCTGCTTTTCTTTACCTTTGCTGAGCTTAATCAACTGTTCGTGCAACCTAATCTACCTCCTCTTGTTCCCCTTTCTCTCCTTCATCCACTCCCTCTCATTCCTCTTTCACATCTTTCTCCTCTTGCAAGTTTTCCTCTTCCTCCATCTCTCCTCTTCTCATCTCGTTCTCAGCTTCTTCTTTTCTTTTCCTCCTCTTTCTCCCTTTTCCTCTTTCTCCTCTTCCCTCCTTTCTATCCATTCGTCCTCGTTTTCATGTTTGTCCTCTTTTTTTTTTTTCTCTCGTTTTTTTGCGTCGTCTTCTCCTCTTCCTCCTCCTCTTCTTCTTTCTCTTCCTCCTTTACCTCCTATTTTTCCTCCTCCCTTACCTCCTACTTCCTCTCATATTCAAGCTCAATTCCAATACATTTTTCCTTTTTTTCTGATCCTCTTTTCATTCTAATCTACTTCCTCTTTTTCTTCTTCCTCCCTTTCCTCCTCTTTTTTTTCTCTTCCTACTCTTCTATTCCTTCGTCTTCGTCTTTATCATCCTCTTTATGTTCCCGCTTCTCTTCGTTTGCGTCCTCCTCCTCTTCTTCTTCTTCCTCTTCCTCTTCCTTCTTTACCTCCTTCTACTTTAGTCTCATGTTTAAGTTCAACTCTTACACATTTTCATTCTCTTTCTTATTCCCTCGTAACTCCTTTCTTTCCTTTCTCTTAAGATTTCTGATGTTCTTAACTTTTCGCGTTCGTTTTTCCTCTTTTTTCCTCTTTTTCTCCCTCTTAGTTTACTGTCCAGCCTTTCCACTGCCTTCCATTTTTTCTCTCTTGGCTTTTTGGATTCTTTCTTTTTTTTTTCTTTTTTTCCCTCTTTCTCGGACATAAAAAGAACGCCACATATTTTTTCTTCGTTTCGTTATTTTTTTTCGTCCCCTGATTCAGTTCGGCTTCACGCGATTCACTTTCATATTCTTTTTTTCATGTTTTTCGTCTAGTTCTTCTTTTGTTGGGTCTGTTTTTTTATTATTATTATTACAGACGTTTTAATATTCGTTCTCGCTCTCATAGTTTCATTCGTCTATTACTTTACGTTCCATTAGAAGATATATCGTTAGTTTTAATGTATGTTTGTATGTCTGTCTGTTGGTCTCTCTCTCTCTCTCTCTCTCTCTCTCTCTCTCTCTCTCTCTCTCTCCTTTAATTTCTTATTCCACTTCCTCTCTCCCTCATTTCTCTTCCCCTGACTTGTTACATTTCCTTCTTCCTCCTTCCAATCCACTTCCCACTCCCTTCCTTTCTTTCTTTCCTACCCTCCTCCCTTCTTCTATTCTTCCTTCCTTCTAAGAACTTGAAGAGCTAGCAAACGCGCCATTCTCTCCTCCTCCTCCTCCTTCTCTTAGTCGCGTGGAATGAGTGATGAAGCCGCTGAAAGGGGAATACGAGGAGGGAGAAAGAGCGGAAGGAGTCTGTGAGGAGTGACGGGATGGTAAAACGTCGACATGCACTTCAGGACGGGGTTGTGAGAGTGGCTGGACAAGAAAAGACGAAGAGTTAGTGTATGTTCTCGACCGTGTATGAAAGAGCAGACTTCTAGAGAGGAACATGGATGCTATTTTGTTTTCCTCATGGTTGGCTCTTCAACAGCTTTCTTTTATGTATTTACTAGATGTGGTTGCAGGCGAAAACAGGTGAAAAAAAGATTGTGGTGTTCTGTTCCCGACCGTGAATGAAAGGAAGACTTCTAGAGAGGAACATGGATGCTCTTTTTTATAGTAGGCTCCTGAACAGTTATTTTACTTAGATGTAGTTGTATGTCAAAAGGATGAAGAAAACTCGTACTTAGTGTATATATAAAAGACACGGAAAAGGAATATGGTTGCCTTGACTCTGTTGCTGAAGAGGTTGACAAAATTAGTAAGACCTTTAACATTATTCAGTTTTGTTATTTACTTAGATATATATAAAACGAAAAGAGGAAGAGTTGTTAAAAATGAGCATAATTTGATTGCATTTTAATTTTCTGGCGGACACTACGGGAGACAGTTGATTGAAAAATATTAGGGTACTAGGAAAAATATAATAAAAGTGTGATGATTAAATTTCCACTCCAGAAAATATGTAGCCTCTCGTTTGTTGTTTGAAGTTAGAGATACTGAAATAAAAACAAGTAATATGGACTTCGTTAATAGTAATAGTAGGAAATAGGTAATGTAATAATAACAGACAGATAGTTGAAATTTCCACTCCAGAAAATAAGTAGACTCTCATTTGTTGTTTTGTTAGAAATACTGAAATAAAAACAAATAATATGTACGTCGTTAGTAGGTAAAAGCAGGCAATAGGAAATATAATAATAGTAGCCAGATAGTTAAAATTTCCACCCCAGAGAATAAAGAAGCTGCCATTTTTTGTTTCAAGTTATAAATTTTAAAATAAAAACAAATAATATGGACGTCGTTAATAAGTAATATATAATATATAGAAATAAAATAAAAAGTAAAAACAGATAGCTGCCATTTTTTGTTTCAAGTTATAAATTTTAAAATAAAAACAAATAACATGGACGTCGTTAATAAGTAATAGGAAATAATAGGAAATAGGTAAAGTAACAATAAAAACCAGATAGTTAAAATTTCCCCTCCAGAAAATAAGTAGACTCCCATTTGTTGTTTCAAGTTATAAATACTGAAATAAAAACAAATAAAATGGACGTCGTTAATAAGTAATAGGAAATAGCAGGAAATAGGTAATATAATAATAGTAGCCAGATAGTTAAAATTTCCACTCCAGAAAATTAGGTAAACTCCCATTAATTGTTTCAAGTTAAAAATACTGAAACAAAAACAAATTATGTGGACGTCGTGTTCCCCCCGTGATTTAAATACTAATACAACACTCGTAATTAAAAAGAAAAATGAGAGGCAAAGAGAATCATAGTGTTGACCTTTCCTCTTCCATAAATAAAGTTGTTGGAGGCATTGTAGGGAAAAGATGAATGACCTCGATTTTCTATTCACTCTTTTCAGCCATAGTTTAAAGGCATGGAAGCGTGAACTGGAGGGGGAGGGAGCGCATTGTCTTAAGCCTTTTTTCTCTGTCTCTTTCAGGCTCGGAGGAAAAGGGAGAGTAGAAGCGGCTTACTCAGGGATGGATCAGCCGGGTGGAGAGCGCGGATCAGCGAGGAAGGTAATAAGAGTTTGTGGAGTTTCCCGCGGAGTACTTTTAGGAATCCTGATGAAGGGAGTGAGAGGAGGAGTGGGAGAAGGTTGATGAAGATTGTGATAAGGAAGGGGAGAGAGAGAGAGATGGAGGATAGATAAAGTTTGTTGAGTTTCCCGCGGAGTACTTTTGAGAATCCTGATGAAGGGAGTGAGAGGAAGAGGGGGAGAAAGGTGATGAAGATTGTGTTTAGGAAGGGAAGAGAGACATTTGGAGGATAGATACAGTGTGGAGAAGTGAGATGGGAAAAGAGAGTGCTGAGGATGTTTGAGAGAGGACTTTTAAGGGTAGATTAGAAAGTAGTGAAGGCATGGTGGAAAATGCAAGACGAGGATCAGGTATTAAGTAGATGCTGTGTAAATAAAGAAGAGTTACAAGGGAAGAGAGAGAGAGAGAGCTAGATAGAATGATGTGGGTGTTTGAGAGAAAGATGGAGAGGGAAGCATGCAGTAGTGTGAAGATTATATGAAAGGAAGGTCTATTGCTATGGAAAAGATGTTAGAAAGTGCAAATAAGTATGGAGGTGTGTGTAATGTGAATATGTATAAGGAAGCAAGTAGATGGAAACAACATAATTACTGCAACGACAACTACAACTACTACTACTACTACTACTTCTACTACTACTACTACATACTACCACCCCCACTACTACCTCAACCTGCAAGCAATAACGGTGTAGCTTAATAATGTGAAGAACTGGAGGGAACGAGAAGGGGAGGGAAGAGGAAAAAAATAGTTACTGAATGGTGGATGAGAGGGGGAAGGCCATACAAACAGGACATATAAGTGGAGAGATGTGGAGTGAATAAAGCTGAAAAAAAGTAATCTGGTGTGGAGTGAGGGAAAAATGAGTGTGCAAGGAGGTGAAGTATATGAGGATGAGGGGAGGCAGTGATGAGGGAGGAGTAACGCTTTTATGAAGGGGGGAAGTGAGGTGAAAAAGGGGTGAAGAGGGGAATATGTATGGGTGTGAGAGGGAATAGGGGAGAGAAAGGAGAGGGGAGAAAAGGGAGAGGGGAGAGTCAAATTAGGTGCGAGCTTTTGTTGCGTTCTATACCTCTGAAGATTGGTAGATTGCCACACCTCCTCCCTTTGCCTCCTCCTCCTCCTCTTCTTCTCCTCCTCCTCCTACTCTAGCGTCTCTTCCTCCTCCCTTTGCTCCTTTCTCCTCTTTCCAAAGCTTTTTCTTCTTTTTCTTCCTCCTTTTCTCCAGCTTCTCTTCTTTCTTCCTTTCTTTCCCTCTCCACCTCCTCCTCCTCCTCCTCCTTCAAACTCTAGCTTCTCTTCTTCCTCCCTTTGCTCCGTTCTCATCTTTCCTCAGCTTTTTTTTCTTTACCTTCCTCCTTCTCCAGCTTCTCCTCTTTCTTTCCTTCTCCTCCTCCTCCTCCTCCACGTTCTTTTTAATATCATCATCACTGTCAACCCTTTCAGTATCATGTCTTTCATCTTCTAGTTCTCCTCCTTTTGTTATCTCTTTTCACGTTTACTTCCTCTTCTCCTCCCAATTATTTATCTGATCATTACTGTTGCTCATTGTTGTTTTTGGTGTTGCTGTTGCGATTTGAGTTATTATTACTGTTGTTGTATTGCTATCACCGTTGCTTCCCTGATTTATTTGACGCACAGAGCGGGTCCGGGCTAAGGCGTGAATACATGCATAGAAATTGCCTGCTTACGCCGCTCATGAAAAAATAAAAAATGATCAAAAAAATCCATTACTATGACGATTTTTTATGATGCCAAAATTATACTTCCTCTTAATCTCCCGACCTTTCCCTCTTTTTTTTCTCTCTCTTCTCTATTTTCCTTCTCCCTTCCTTCTCCTTCTTTTCGCCTTCGCGCTCCCATCCCTATTTTTCCCCTTTCGCTTTTCTTTTATCGTCTTTTTTCCTTTCCGTCTGTCTTGCCTCTCCCTTAATTTATTCTGTTGTGCCCTTCCTCTCACTCCTTTTCGTATACGTACTTTCACTTAAATTCTCCATATGCTTTGCCTTTTCTCCTCTCCCTCCTCTGCTCTTTAGTGTACCTGCATTTTCAACCTCTTTCCCTTCTCTCTTCCTCTTCAATCTTTCTCCTCCACTTCTTTCCCTCTCCTCCTTCTTCCTTTCTTTTCTCATCCATCCCTTCCAATCACTTTCTCCTTCCGTCATCCTCCTCCACCCCTTCCACTCACTCTTTCTCCTTCCCTCCACCTCCTCCTCCTCCACCTGTTCCAATCACTCTCCCTCCTTCTTCTCTCTCCTTCTCTCCAGGAGGGAGAGGTGGGTGGGGAGGAGCCTTCATCTATTCTGTCCAGTTCTACCACACGTAGATTACTAGTAGTAGCGGTAGTAAACAGACACCCTCGCCATAGACCGATAGGTCTTCTGGTGTCTGTTCTTCCTATGTATTCCTATGTATTCATCCACCCCTTCCACTCACTCTTTCTCCCTCCTTCATCCTCCTTCACCCCTTCCACTCACTTTTTTTTCATTTATTCCTCCTCCTCCTCCTTCCTCTCCTCCTCCTCCTCCTCCTCGCCATTGGGTCTTTGCAGTAATGAACCCGCCGAGATCGATAATGCAGTGGGCGCCTGTTCTATCTCTCCACTCTTGATTTATCTCTCCAATTACGAATGATATGGAGGGAAAAGTGTAGTAGTGTATTTTATCCCCCTCTTCCTCCTCCTCTTATCCTCCAAACACTCTTCCATTATCTTTTATTTTTTACTCATTTTCTTCCTCCTTTCCGTAAACTTTCTCTATTTTTTCCTCTTTCCCTCCCCCTTCCTCCCTCCTCCTCTTTTTCCCTTGCCTCCCTCTCTCCTTCTCTCCCTCTCTCCCCCTTTGCTTCTCCCTCCCCGCAGCATAATTTACCTTTAGTGTACCTCTCTCCACTTTGTTTAATCTCTCTCTCTCTCTCTCTCTCTCTCTCTCTCTCTCTCTCTCTCTCTCTCTCTCTCTCTCTCTCTCTCAAACTTCCCTCTTATTTTTGTTTTATTTCCTTTCTCTCTTTTCTTTCTTTCTTTCTTCACTCGTGCCTCTACTCTACACCATGCAACTGGACACTCCCAATATGTTTCCTCTTTTCCCATCTGTATCTTCCCCACTAACTCCCTTCCTCTTCTTGCTATACTCTTGATGAAAAACAGGACGCGTGTGTATGAGAGTGGAGGGAAGGGAAGTGAGGGAGGGGAATGGAAGCGGGAGGTGGAGTAGTGCGTTGTGATGGAGGGATAGGAAGTGAGGGAAAGGAAGGGAAGGAGTGGAAGTGGAGTAGTGAGTTGTGATGGAGGGATAGGAAGTGAAGGAAGGGAAGGGAAGGAGTGGAAGTGGAGAAGTGCGTCGTGATGGAGGGATGGGAAGTGAGGGAAGGGAAGGGAAGGGAAGAAGTGGAAGTGGAGAAGTGCGTTGTGATGGAGGGATGGGAAGTGAGGGAGGGGAATGGAAGCGGGAGGTGGAGTAGTGCGTTGTGATGGAGGTATAGGAAGTGAGGGAAGGAAAGGGAAGAAGTGGAAGTGGAGAAGTGTGTCGTGATGGAGGGATGGGAAGTGAGGGAAGGGAAGGAAGGGAATAGAAGTGGAGAAGTGCGTCGTGATGGAGGGATAGGAAGTGAGGGAAGGGAATGGAAGCGGGAGGTGGAGTAGTGCGTCGTGACGGAGGGATGGGAAGTGAGGGAAGGGAAGAAGTGGAAGTGGAGAAGTGCGTTGTGATGGAGTGATGGGAAGTGAGGAAAGGAAGGGACAGACCTCTACGGGGTATATAGAAGTGTGGGTTCTCCAAATTTTCTTCCATTCATCACTCTGTAAGTAATATAGAAGACTGGATTTTGGTTTCTTCTTTCCTATTTTTATCCCATTTTCCTTCTTTCCCTTGCTCTCTCAACCACTCCCTCGTTTTCTCGTAATTTCAAGTTCTCATTATCTTTCTTTTTTCTTACTCGTTCCTTTCCTTCCTTCCTTCCTTCCCTTAAACTTTCTCCATTTTTTTTTCCTTTCCTCAAAATCGCAATGAAAGGCTTGGCCACTAGATTCTCCCTCCCTCCCTCTCCTCCCCTCTTCTCTCTTCTTTCTTCGTCTCATCTCTCCTCCTCCTCCTCCTCCTCCTCGTATCTTTCCGTCCTTCCTTCCTTCGTCCCTCCCTTTCCTCCTCCTCCTCCTCCTCTCAACAAGGACTCCCACTGGGGCTCAAGAATAGATATTAATCGTCGTGTGTGTGTGTGTGTGTGTGTGTGCGCGCAAGATATTTCCAGAGGCCATAAAAATTTGCTTGTTCGTGAAAATATTGACTCGCTTCCGCTACCTTCCCTCCTCTCTCCTCTTCCCCTTTCTTCCCTCCCTTGCCTCCCTCTCTCCCTCCTTCCCTCTACTTCTCCCTCCCCGCAGCATAATTCACCTTTACTGGCGGTGTTTTAATTAACGCCCTTCTCACCTGTCCCGCCGCGGTGCATTACTAGTTTGTGCGCCGCTACGGAGGAATGGGAAGGGAAGTGAAGGAGGGGAAGTAGAGAAGTGGTTGTGGTGGAGGAAGAGAGAAAGGGAAAGAGGAAGCGGAGAGGTGGAAAAGAACGTTATAATGGAGGAGAGGGTAAGAGAGGAAGGGGAAGTGAGAAGTGGGGTCGCGATGGGGGGTGAAGGAAAGGGGGGGGCGGACGTGGTGAGATGCGCTGCGATAAAGGAAAGGGAAAGGGGGGAAATGAGAGGGAATGGAAAAAAAGGGACGAGGGAAGAAGAAAATAAAGATTGAAAGGGAACAGAGAAGGAGGGATAGTTGTAAAAAAGAAGAGAGATGGAAAAAGGGAAAGGAGTAAAAGAAAGAAGGAATTCAAAATTAATGGAGAAAGGAGCGAAAAAGAAAAAAAGATGGATGAAGCAAAACAGAAGAATGAAAAATGTTGGGAGAAAATAACTGAATAGTAAAGGATGGAGGAAGAGGAGTAATAGAAAAGAGCAAATGAAAGAAAGTGATTGGAGAGAGAAACAGAGGAAGAAAGAGAGGGACGAAACAAAAAAGGGAGGTTCCAGTAAAGAAAAAAGGGAAGAAGTAAAGACAGGAGAGACAGTAGAAGCAATAAAGAGGAGGAAAAGGGAAGCAGCAGAAGAGGAGGGAGGTAAGAGGAGAGGAACAAGTAAAGAAAAAAGGGAAGAAGGAAAGACAGGAGAGAGTAGAAGCAATAAGGAGGAGGAAAAGGAAGAAGAAGAAGAAGAGGAGGGAGTTAAGAGGAGGGCTACAAGTAAAGAAAAAAAAGGGATGAAGTAAAGACAGGAAAAAGTAGATTCAATAAGGAGGAAGAAAGGGGGGAGAGGGGTGAGAAGGCAGAAGGAGAGACAGAAGAGTATGGAAGCAATAAGGAGGGAGAAAAGAGGAGCAGAAGCAGAGAAGAGGAGGGGGTTAGGAGGCCAGGTAAGTTTAATCAACGTATTTGCAGGCGCGGGGACTTTGGACTTGTGCAATTTTGGGGCGCCGGAGCCAAAAAAAAAAAGTTGTGTGCGCGACGGTGAGACGATAATATGAAGAAGTTGAAGGTGGTGGTGGTGGTGGTGGTGGTGATGGGTGTGTAGGCGCGGGTCAGGGTATGGCGGATTTTTTTTTTCTTACTTTTTTTACCTTTCTACCTCTTCCATTTCTTCCTGTTCCTTTTTCCTCTTCCATTATTTTATTTTAGAGGGAAAAAATACTACTTCTTGTTACGTCTCTTTCCTTTTTCTTCTTTCTTTTTCTTGCTTAATATTATCCATTGTGTATCTTTTCTTTCTTTCTTCTTTCTAAAAAAAAACACGTTACTTCACTCTTTTTTATCTCAATATCTTACCTAAACCATACTCTCTTTCTTCTTTCTCTCTTTTTCTTTCGTTCTTTCGTTCCCTTTCTGTATTTCTCTCTCTCTCTCTCTCTCTCTCTCTCTCTCTCTCTCGCCGGGGGTAAGAGTAAAGAGAAGTTTCCCTCGTTCTCCTCGTGTCTAAAGCGGCTGGTTCCATTATTTTTTATGGTGATGCTTCTTTTTGGCCGCGTGAGGGAGGATGTTGGGATTAAAGTGATGGTGGCGCTGGTGGTGGTGCTAGTACTGGAGGAAGAGGAGGAGGAAGGGTTGCATCGCCTATCATAACGGTTTCTTTTACCCGGGATAAATTCTACGGTGTCTTCCACTCATATTTCAAACCTTTTTTTCTGCCTCATTTTCGTTTCATTCTTTCTTTGTGTGTGTGTGTATTTTGACCTCATTTTATATATCACGTTTTTCTTTTAGATTGTTTATACAGGGATGGGTTTTGTATCTCTTGCACTCTCTCTCCATAAAAGTTTAAGAGGCGAGAATTTAAACGAAAAGGAAGAAGCAATATAAAGTGCAGACTGTATGTGTGTGTGTGTGTGTGTGTGTGTGTGTGTGTGTGTGTATCTGTCGCCGGGCTTCTTGTCATCATTATCTCAGTGTTATTGTCGTTTTTATCGCATACTGATAGTGTTGATTGTTTTGTTGTACACACACACACACACACACACACACACACACACACACACACACACTAGACAAACACAGACGACCTTCTCTCCTCTTCCTCCACCCTTCCCTTCCTCCCTCAACCCTTCCCCTCCATTCCTTTACTCTTCCCTTCCTCCTTTCTCTCTCCCTTCCTTCCTCCTCACTGATTGCAGACTCCTGCACTGACCTTTCCTCCGACAAATCCTCCTCCCAGACATGCTTTTTTTCCTCCTCCTCCTCCTCCTCCTCCGCCTCGTCATCCTCTTTTGTCTCCGCTGCCGTGACCGGAGCCGAGAGATGAAGGAGAGGAGAAGCGAAGGAGGAGGAAGCGTAAGAGAAGTTATGAATTATGGGGGATGTCTTTCTTAGGGGTTCTCTCCCTCTCTCTCTCTCTCTCTTTTACTTTTCTTTCTTTGTTCTTTTGTTTTCTTTTCTCTATTTTTTCTTTTCTTTTCCTTTCCTTTTTTTATTTTCCCTTTTGTTCTTTTGTTCTTTTATCTTTTTTATCTTTTCTCTCTCTCTCTCTCTCTCTCGCCTACCGCCACGTAAAATCTGATGTCCATGCCTCATTACCTCGCCTTTGTGTCTGTTAACCGAGCTCTCTGTGTTAAAAAGCCGCGCAGGTAAACAGGTGAGGAGTTACATGTTAATAAATAAACACATAAATAAATAAATAGGTTAATAAGGAAATGATAGACGAATTGATAAGTAGATAAGGTACACAAGTAAATGAAAAGTGAATACGTAAATAGTTGCATATAAGTGAGTCATAGATGAATTGATGGGTAAAGAAGCGTGTGTAGGTGAAAAATAGATGATAAAATAGATTGAGGTAAGTAAGTGAATGAAAAAAGGTGGATGGGGAAATAGATAATAGATCATTTGAATTAGTGAGTAAATAAGCGTACATAAGTGATTGATGGATGGATAAAGAAAGAAGGAATGAAAAAAAAGTATAAAAAAATAAAAAGAGGAGGAAATAAAAAAAAAATATAAAGAAGTAACGAATGAGAAAGAATGGAAAAGAATAAGAGATAAATAGAAACTAGAAAAAAATAATGAAAGAAAAAGAAAGATTAAAGAAAGAAAGAAGGAAATAAAAGAAACTAAGACTGGTTGATAAATTTAAATCAGTGAATCTATATGATGCAAAAGGGATGCATAAATAAACAGGTAGAGAAAGAAAGGAAGAAAGGATGAATGAAAAAAATGGATAAAAAAAATGAAGCCCGTAAATCCATATCGTGAAAGTAAGAAAATGGATGGAACGAGAGAGATGTCAAAGAACGGACCCAGAGAAAAAAGAGAGGGGGAAAAAAACATGAAACTAGAAAACAAAAACAAAAAATGTATAAAAGAGCAAGCAAAGAAAAAATAGCATAAAAGGAAAGGCAGAACAAAAGAGACGGGGATGAAAAGAAAGATGGAGGAGGAGAGATTATATAATGAAGAGGAGGCGGAGTAGAAGAGAGAGAAAGGGAGAAAAAACACCTTTATGAAGTGCTCGACGTTAAAATGAAAGAAGAGAAAGAGATTAAAAGAAAAGTCAAGCAGCGGCGAAATGAAAAAAAAAGGATAAACGTTGAAAGAAAGAGGGGAAAAATATCATAATGGAGTGAACGTTGGAGTGGCAAAACAGAATTAGATGAAAGAAAGATGAAAGGAAAGACAAAACCAGAGAAATGAAAGATAATAAACGGAAGGAAAATATGACGAGGAGACTGTCAAGAAGAGAAAACAAGAAAATTCAAGACATGACACGACAAGGAAAAAATAAAAGGAAAAGAAGATAAAAGAAAAGAAGAAGAGAAAAAAAAGACCATAGAATAGAAGAACAGAGAAGAGAAGAAAGGATAAGAAAAGAAAGGAGAACAGAAAATAAGAGAAGAGAAGACTCGGGGTAATGAGATCATGCGGGTAAACAAGACTTGAGTGAGGAAGAGATGTCACACAAAATACCTCCTCTTGATATCTTCTTCCCTCTTGAAAAACAACTCGCTCTGCTCCTCCTCCTCCTCCGCCTCCTCTTCTTTTTCTTCCTTCCTCTCCTACTCCTTCCCTTCGCCCTCTTATTCCTTCTTCCCAGCCTTCTCTTCCCCCTCTTCATTTTTGCAGGCCCTCCTCCTCTTCCTCCTCTCCCTATCACTCCTTCACTTCCATCTCAACAGTTTCTTTCTCGTCTTGTTCGTTTTCTTCTTCCTCCTCTTTCTCCTCCTTCTCTTCCTTCTCCTTAATCTTCTCTGCTTCCTTTCCCTTCTTCTTTACCTCCTGTACTTCTCCCTCCTTTTCCGCTCACTCTTCTATCTCCTGCTCTTCCTCCTCTTCTTCTTCTCTTCCTGCTCCTCATCTTCTTCTTCCTCCTTACAGCCACCCGTCTCCTGCCTGACATAATCCGATTTGCACCGTTTCAAGTCATCCACACGCCGCTGCTTCCTCCGTCAAATTGTACCCACAGTGAACCGCCTCTGTTGTCTCTCCTCCTCCTCCTCTTTCTCCTTCTCCCTGCCCACTTCCTACTCATCTTTCCCCTTATTTTTCTTTTTCCTGCTTCTTCTCCTCCTCGCCCACTCCATACGTATTTTCCTTCATTTCTTTCATCTCCTCCTTTTCCTCCAACTCCTTTTTTCCTCCTTCTTCTCCCACTTCCTACTTATCTTCATGTATTGCTTCTTGCTTTTCCTCCTCCTCCTCCTCCTCTTTCACTATCTTCTCATCTTTCTCTATTTCTTCTTTCATCTTCTCCTCCTCCTTGTCCACTTCCTATGTATTTGCCTGCATTTCTTCCTTTTTTTCATATCCTTTTTCAACAGCTCCTCATCGTCTAACATCGGCTCTCCTTCCGTCACTTTTTGCTCTACATTATTCCAATATTGACTTTTTTTCTCTTCCTCCTCGTCCTCATCATTCTCATCCTATTCCTTTTCCTTCGCTTCCTCGTTCTCCTTTAATGTGGGGACGATGTAGTGGAGTTATCTGAGTTTTCTTTCTTTTGTTTTAGCTTAGTTTAGTTTAGTTTTGATTTAGTCACCCGTCACCGCAACAAACTCCCTGCCTAAGTAGTTAATGCGAAAATCCTCGATTCATTTACAAGACACATTAATTATTACTCCACTACGAAAGAAACGAACAGAATCTTCCCGTGTCTGCGTACAACAACTGCCTCAATCTCATCTATATAATATATTTAACTTTGTTCCTGAAAAAATAAAAATGAAAAATAAAACAAGCAATATCGTCATATGTCAGAAGACTCTCTGTTGCCTGCTGCTTCCTGCTCCCATAATTCCTCCTCTTTATCCTCCTCCTCTTGTTGTTTATGTTCCTTATTATTGTTAGTTTTGTGCTTACTCTTTCTCCTTTCTCCTTCTCTCTCACTGCTTTCCCTCCTTATATTCCTTTGTGTTCTCTCTTTCTGTACATTCATTTTTTGTTACCTCTCGACTTTATATTCTTCGTCCTTCTTTCATCTTGTTTCCTGCACTCGAAGGCTACTTTTTTTTATATCTTTTCCCAGCGAATTCTCCTTCAAATACCAGCGACTCAAAATGTGTTGTGAAGGGAGACTAAAGTAAAGGGAAAAGTTAGAGGGGGAATAGGAGTGTGTGTGTGTGTGTGTGTGTGTGTGTGTGTGTGTGTGTGTGTGTGTGTGTGTGTGTGTGTGTGTGAAAGAAAAAAAAAGAGAGAGAGAGAGAGAGAGAGAGAGAGAGAGAGAGAGAGAGAGAGAGAGAGAGAGAGAGAGAGAGAGAGAGAGAGAGAGAGAGAGAGAGAGAGAGAGAGAGAGAGAGAGAGAGAGAGAGAGAGAGAGAGAGAGAGAGAGAGAGAGAGAAGAGAGAAGAAAGGAGGAAGAAGGAAGAGGAGAGAGAGAGAGAGAGAGAGAGAGAGAGAGAGAGAGAGAGAGAGAGAGAGAGAGAGAGAGAGAGAGAGAGAGAGAGAGAGAAAGAAGAGTGAAAGAAAAGGAGAGAAGGATGAGAGAATGCTCAGGAGAAAGAGAGAGAGAGAGAGAGAGAGAGAGAGAGAGAGAGAGAGAGAGAGAGAGAGAGAGAGAGAGAGAGAGAGACGAAATCTAAAAGGAAAGCCACATTCAAAATTGTAAGCTCATGTTATTGACGAATCCAATATTCATATGCGTTTTAAAAGCAAAAAAAGAAATACAAATAAACAGAGACAGGCAGACACACAGACAGACAGACGGACAGACAGATGGAAAAGGGTAGACAAGAAGGTACAAAAAATATGGAAAAATAGGAGAGGGAGAGAAAATGGACGAAAAAGGAGAAAGGGTGAAAAAACGAAGGATTATAATGATTTTGGAACTAGAAAGAGGCAAGAAAAGGAGAAGGAAGCAGAAGAAGAAGACGAAGGAAAAATAGAAAAAGAAAAAGAAAGAGAAGGAGATGGATAAGAAGATGAGGAAGAAAAAGGGGAAGAAGAAAACGAAAAAAAAGAAAGAGTTATAAGAAAAAAAAGATAGATAAGAAGAAGAAGATAAAGAAGAAGAAAAGAAGAAGTCGAAGAAGAAGATAGAGAAGAGGAAGAAGAAAAAGAAAGTAAAAAGAGCAAAAAGGAAATGAAGAAAAAGAAGATGATAAAGAAGAAGAGAGGGAAGAGGAAATGTAAAAGGAAAAGAGGAAGGAGGAGGCACGTCGATGTTCTTGACACTCAGCACAGATCAAAGCAACACCGACATCACAGTTTAATCTCCGGTCTACACATACTTAGAAAAAAAATCAGAGCACATCGCCGACATACTGAGCAAGGCAACGAAGCGGTAAAGCGGGGGAAAAAAAAAAAAAACTCAAACACAGAAATGAAAGGTTGAAAAGGTAAATGTTTGTTCAGTTAAATGATGAAGAATTGATTGGGCGTCGTCGTATTAGGATGTTAATTATTCAAGTGCTTAATTTAATCTTTTGAAAAATGTCTATGAATATGGATGATTTTTTTTTTTTTGTGAGTTTTCCTAGTATCCGATAATTCTCTCTCTGTCTGTCTCTCTCTCTCTCTCTCTCTCTCTCTCTCTCTTCGCAAACAAAGGTCTGTCAAGTATTATCTTCCATGATAATGAATCGTTATCTCTTTGGATAAGTTGTAAATATGTACTCTCTCTCTCTCTCTCTCTCTCTCATACTATATAGCAATGTTAGGTTAAGATTTTCATTATTTACTATGCACCAAAAGACAACCATTTTTATCTCACTTCCTTTTCTTACGTTTTGGGCCAGATAAAAACGTGAAAGCGAAGACGTAGGAGCCAGTGTTTTACAGTGGGCGCCAATAATCGTGCGACTAACTAACCTGATGTCTCGTCCGTATTATCTCCTAGAGTCTGATACGTCAACACTGAGAGATAACATATACCTGCCCATCCTGGATTCATTATTTTTATTGTTGTTAAATCTACGAGTCATCATATATTTTTAATCTTCCTGGCAATAATTTTTTTTCTAAACGACGCAGGTCACCCCGAGTCGTGCAGTTAACAGTCTCAGGAAATTAAAAGCACGTTAATGTTTACTCTTTCTGATTGTTAAAGGTCACCGGAGAAGTCTTTGTCACTTGTATTTTAACCTTCACAAGAGGACTTCTCCCGCTAGATTTTTATTTTATTTATATTTCCTGATTGCAATTTTTATTTCTATTTCAGATCGGGAACCTCAGCGCGCATGTAAGTACAGTATGTTTGTTGCTTCTTTTCTTTAATAATTATGATTCAACTTACCGCCAATGAAGGAGATGGTGAGTGATGAAAGACGCCATTTATATACACTCTATCATATTCTCATGCTTGTGTTCTAAGTCTCGTGACGCAGCTTACCATACATAACAATGAAAACGAAGGAAATCGCTTATCCGTATCGTTGGTTTCACGGATATTGTATTTGGATATTTATTACTTTGGTTTCTTTCTCGTATACCGTATATTGGAATCTCTTTTGCTGTTGCTTCGTCCACCTGAATATGTTTTGTTTCATGGCTCCCCAAATGGACAGCGCAGGTGCAAATTGGCGTTCTTACTTATGTGTCCAGTTTGTCTTCGTATAACTCCTTCCCTTCCTATGGTGCTCCCTTTTCCATCGTCTTCAGGCTCCCTTCACTTCTTTCCAATCACTTCCCGCCCTTTTGCTTCGAGGTGATCCATTCTTCACACCTCTCGCTGCCTTCCTTCCCTCGCCTCTCTCCCCTTCCCTCTAAGCCATACTACGCCTTCCCTCCCTCTTCATCCCTCTTCGTCCTCTCACTTCTCAGTCTTCCCTTTATCCTTCACTACTCTTCCGTGTCCCCTCCGTCCTCTCCGCCCTTTCCTTTCCAACAGTTTTCTCTCCTTCGTATCCTTGACCTTCCCTCACCCCTTCCACTTTGTCCTTCCTCTAAGCTACACGGCCACCTCTTTCCCGTCTCTTGTTTTCCCTCACTCTCCCTCTTTCCTTCACCCTCGATCTTTTGCTTCCTCCATTGGCTTTCCTCTGCAACATTCTCGCCTATCGCCTCACCTTACCTTGTCTATCTTAACTCTTCTTTGTCCTTCATCCTTTCCTCCTCTTCTTCCTCTTCAGCGTTTTCCATCATTTCCTCATCCTAATCCAACCGAACCTAACCTATCCTAACCCAATCTGATGTAACCTAACATAACCCAACTCAAACTAACCCATCCTAACCCAATCTTGCTTCACTCAACTCTTCTCTGTCCTTCATCTTTTCTTTTTTCTCTTCAGAGTTCTCCATCATTTCCTCATCCTAACCTATCCTAACCCAACCTGCCGTAACCTATCCTAACGTAACCCAACTTAATCTAACCTAACCAAACCTAACCTAACCTAACCCAGTCTAACCTAACCAAACCCAACCTAATGCAACCTCCTAACCTAACCTAACCCAACCAAACTTTCCCCCTACTCGTCTTCCTCACCTCCATCATTCCATCATTAACAGACTTTCCTACCCCCTCCTCCTCGCCCCCGTTTATTTATCTCCCCTTCCAGTTACCCTTCCCCCTCTCTCTCCCTTCCCTTCACCCTATATCCCCTTCCTAAGCCTTGAAACCTCGCCAACTACTTTAGGGGATGAATAATTACCGAAACTTTATCCATTACTGTTCTCCCTCTATTTATTTACCTCCGTCTATCTATCTATTTATCTATCTATCAATCTGTCTGTCTATCTCCGAGGGTTCTCTTCTATATATAACTTTCTCCCTTGGTCAATTCCCTCCCCTTCTCGTCCTTTCCTCCGCTTGTTCTAATCTTCCGCCTCACGTTCCTTCTTCCTTCCTTCCTTCAATTCGTCTCCCTCCCTCCCTCCCTCCTTCCCTCTCTCTTCCGCTTCCCCGCCCACCCATCGCTACACAAACTTCTTAATCATTTCTTGTTTCCAAAACCAACACACAGACTGACACACACACTACCGCACACACACACACACACACACACACACACACACACACACACACACACACACACACACACACACACACACACACACACACTCTCTCTCTCTCTCTCTCTCGAATACAAACAGACTACTTCCTGTCTCTTTAAATTGATGTTCAAAGTACTTCAATAACCGACAAAGGAGGAGGAGGAGGAGGAGAAGAAGGAAAAGGAGGAGGAGGAGAAGAAGAACAAGAACAAGAACAAGAAGAACAAGAACAAGAAGAAATCTAAGAAAAAGGAAGTAATACTACACAAAAAAATCATCATACATTAAAGATAGTTGAAGATAGGAATAATGAAAGGCAAGGGAAAGATAAAGAAGGGAAACGGGAGAGCTGACGAAGGGAAGAACGATAATGATGATGATGATGGGAGCTCAGAGATGGCTTTGCTCTTGATGATGATGATGATGATGATGATGATGATGATGATGATGGGGAAGGTAGGAGAGCAGAGGAGATGGGTTTGATGATGAAGGGTGAATGCAAGAGAAAAATGGTGATGAAGGAATAAAGGAAAGGAAAGAGAGAGAGGGAGAGAGGAAGGGAGGGAGAGAAAGAAAAAAATGCTGATGACGGTGGTGGGCATGCAATATAAACACACACACACACACACACACACACACACACACACACACACACACACTATTGTATACCGTATAATATATCCATTCCATTTCAGTGCATTTGTGAAAAAGTCTGCCGCAAAGAAAGAGAGAGAGAGAGAGAGAGAGAGAATCGTTCCCAGTTTTTCCACTTCACGACAACTTTTTTTCCTAAACTTCTTAATGTATTTTTATTTTAGACGCAAAAAAAAAGTATGAAGACACCAACGACCTTTTTATACATATTCTCTCTCTCTCTCTCTCTCTCTCCTCTCTCTCTCTTTTCCCACCCCCCCCTCTCTCCCTGCATAGTAATGACATCAAGCTACATTTACAGATATTTACATACATTTACATACTACATCCGGCTTTGCCCAACGCAGCCTACGAGCCGCCCTCCAGATAAATATAAAAGGAGTGTCTGTGTAAGGGAAAGCCGGGTGGGGTCTCGTGGTGAAAGGGAGAGGAGGAGGAGGAGGAGGAGGAAGAGGAGTTTGTTGTGTGTGTGTGTGTGTGTTCACGGTAGGAGGGAAGGAAGTATCTGATATCAAGATGGAGAGGTTGTGGGTACAGAGTTCGGGGTTAGGGAGGATTGGGGGCGAGTGAGAGTGGTAAGAGGGGTGGGGAGTAGGGAGTAAGGGAGTGGGGAGTAGGGAGCGAGGGAACGGGGAGAGGCTCATATTGTGTGGGAGATGAAATATTGGGGTCTTGGGGTATGTAGCAGTAATGGGGAGGAGGGGGAAGGGGTTGGGGTTGGGGAGAGGGGTATGAGATGAAAAATTGGGGTTATTGGGGTGCCTTGAGGTGATGGGAAGAGAGGGGGGCGGGGAGAAGGAAAGGAAGGGGTACAAAGTTAAAGGAGAATGACCAGAGTTAAAGGGGGAATAGGAAGACCAGGAGGGGTAGGATGGAGGTGGTGAGATCAAGGAGGAGGAGGAAGAGAGGGGGAGAGGGAGGGACTGAAGGTATTGGGGAGAAAGCTTAAAGGGGAGAAATAGGAGGAAGACGGAGAGGTGAGGGAGATAAGAGATGGGAGTGTCTTGTGTCTATAGAAGAAGAGGAGGAGGAGGAGAAGAAGGAAGATTAGGGGTCATGGAGTAGAGGAAGCATTACGTGGAGGAGGAGGAAGAGGAGGAGGAGGAGGAGGAGGAGGAAGAAAAAGAGGGGGAGGAGGAGAATCAGTGGCCGGTTCTGCGACATCAAAAAGAACACGGTAATTGTGGTTCTTCGTTGTCTCATGAAGTAAAATTTATAGTCTTTCTCTTTCTTTTGTAGACGTTCGTTTCCTTCGTAATTGCAGCTACGGGTGGTAATTGTTGTAGTAGTAGTAGTAGTAGTAGTAGTAATTGTAGTTTCAGTAGCAGTAGAAAATAACACATGGATAATAGTAAATGAATGATAATGTAATGAATGTAAATGAAGGTGAAGGAGAAGGAGGAGGAAGAGGAGGAGGAGAAGGAGGAGGAGAAGGAGGAGGAGAAGGAGGAGAGAAACGAGGAGGAGGAAGAGGATATAAAAAACGGGTTGGTGGTAGAAGAAAGAAAATTGAGAAGTGAATGAAAGTATATGAAAGTTATTTATTAATAGTAAAACACGAATAATAGCAAAGAAAGTAAAGTAAAATGAGATAAGGACAGAAACTCTAGACTCTCATTGATGATATTAATAACGATACAATAAAAACAACAACAACAACAACAACAACCATAAAGAAAACTGATACGCGGCGTCCATGGAGTTCACCTTATGTCAATCAAAGTAAAAATAATAAATAAATAAATAAAAGAAAATAAGAAAGAAAAGCTGATAAATACGTACCACTAGACCGGCGTGGCTTGGCGGCGAGCGGCTCAATAAAACGAGTGGCAGCGGCGAAAAAATTATAAACTAAATAAATAAATAAATACTGAAACGCCGCACATATTTTTGTAACGAAATATTTACACTTTGAGCAGGTCAGTCGAGGCGGCTTCATGATTCCTGTATTTTTCTAACTTATACATTTTTTTCAGTTTTTAGTTCTTTTTTATCTCACGTGAAAATTTTGAGGAATAAAGTGTTGATCGGGGATGAGGAGGAGGGAAGAGAGGTAAAGGGGAGGTAAAGGGGAAGGGGAAAATGCCGTAAGGGGGACGTGGGGGGAGAAGGGAGAGAAAGGAGTTTATATGGGGCCGAGGTTAAAGGGAGGGAAAAGTGGATGCGGGAGTGTATGAGCGCTATAAAGTAAGGGGAGGGAGGGGGAAGGAGGGGAGAACAAGAGGAAAGGAAGGGAGGGAAGGGGAGATGACAGTAGGAGAGGAGAGAACGGGAGGTGAGAGGAGAGGGAGGGGAGAGGAAAGGAGAAGAGAGAAAGGGAATGAAAGGGAAAGGGGGAAGGAAGTGGAGGGGAAGGAGGGGAAGGTATACTGGTAAGGTTATGAGGGAGAGGAAAAAGAAGAGGTAGTGAATTAGTTTACAGGATAGAGAGGAAAAGGGAAGGTTAGAGGAGAGGAGAGAAGAGGAAAGAAAGATCGAGGTGTACACAGTGAATAAAAGAGAAAAGAAGAGGAAGAAAGGGATAATAAATAACGAGAAAAATGAAGAAGAGAAAGAAAAACTGTAAAAAAGAATGAAAAGAGAAAAAAACAAAACTGAAGAAATAAAGAAAAACAAAGAGGAAAATGGTTGTGTTAGTGAAGGGGAATAGAAGGGAATAGGAAGAAGAGAGAGAAGGTGAGGGGAAGAGGAAGAGAGGTAGGAAAGTGAGAGGAAGATGAAGGGAAGGGAAGTAAAGGGAAGAGGAAAAGGATAGGGAGAGTGAAAGGAAGATGAAGAGGGGAGGAGAACTGAGGGGAAGAGGAAGAGAAGAGGGGAAGTGAGAGGATGGTGAAGAGGGGCGGGGAATTGAGAGGAAGAGGTCGAGGAGATGGGAGTGAGAGGATGGTAAAGAGGGGAGGGGAAGTGAGAGGAGGAGAAGAGGGAAAGTAAGAGGATGATGAAGTGGAGAGGGGAAGTGAGGGGAAGAAGAGGCCAACTGAGGGGAACAGGAAGAGAAGAGGGGAAGTAAGAGGATGATGAAGAGGAGAGGGGAAGTGAGAGGAGAAGAGGAAGGGAAATAAGAGGATGATAAAGAGGAGAGAGGAGGTGAGGGGAAGAAGGAGAGGTCAATTGAGGGGGTGAGGAAGAGGAGAGGGGAAGTAGGAGAAATAAAGGGACGCTCTCTAAGGTGGACAGGTAAAGTATGTCTGCCTAAGAGAGAGAGAGAGAGAGAGAGAGAGAGAGAGAGAGAGAGAGAGAGAGAGAGAGAGAGAGAGAGAGAGAGAGAAGGGTAGAGCTAGACTGATCCTAAGATTCAACTCTTGGACCCCTTGACTTTATCAGTGAGTGAAGAGGAAGAAGAGAGAGGAATTGGTGGACATGGAGGAGGAGGAGGAGGAGGAACGGAGGAAGAGGCGGAGGAGGAAAAAGCCGGAGAAAGGAAAAATGAGACTGGAGAAGGATGTAAGAAGCAGAGGAAGAGAGAAAAAGGGAGGAAAGGAGGAAAAGGCAAGGGAATGGAGGAAGAGGGGAAAGGAGGGAGAAAAAGGCGAATGAAGGAAGGAATTGGAAAGCAGAAAGGGGTGAGAGAGAAGAGGAGGAAAAAGAGGAAAATAAAGAGGAAGAGGAGGAGGAGGAGGAGGAGGAGGAGGAGGAGAGGAACGAATGACAGTTAATCAGGAGGCAAGTATCTCCCTTCACCAGCCAAAATTGAGAGAGAGAGAGAGAGAGAGAGAGAGAGAGCAGAGGACACGTGACGAGGGACTTACTTTCTTTTAATTGACCGGAAATTTTGGAGTGTACTTTGCCGACTCTTGATTGGCCGCTCCATCTTGCGAGGCGCGTCATCTGATTGGCTTACGACCCTTCGATTTTATATTTTTCCCCGTTTCTCATTGGTCGTTGGGGAGTGGCCTCGAGACTCCTTACAGCTTCGCGTCTGAGTTCGTGATTGGGGGAGACACAAAGAATGGGGAAGGATAGGTTAGGAAAAGGAATAGAGGGGGATGGGATGATAAGGGATGGGAGTTGAAAAAAGGAATAAGATAAGAAAGAAAAAGTATAAAAGATAGGAAAGTGGGAAGGAGAGAAGGAAAGGGAAGGAAAAGGGAAGGGAGGGAAGGGAGTGAGAAGAGCAGAAGATGGAAGGGATGGCAGTGGAAAGAGGGAAAGGAAATATTAGGAAAAAATAGGAAACTGGGAAGCAAGGAAGGAAAAGGAAGGGATAGAAAATGAAGAAAAAGCTACAAAAGATTATTGGAAAGGAAAAGAGGAAGGACGGGAAAGCCACGAAAGAAAAGAACTTGGAATGGAGAGAGAAAGGAAAGGAATGGGGAGTAATTATAAAGGTCGTGATGGGAACGGAAGGGATGAGAATTATTATGATGGGTAGGAATGGGAAGGGAACGGAAGGGACGAAATGGGAAAGGAAGGAAAAGAAATGGATGAGATTGAAAGGGAAGGGATTGGAAAGTGAGAAGAGAAGGAATGAAATGAAAACGGAAGGGATGAGAATTAATATGATAGGTAGGAATGGGAAGGGAAAGGAAGGGATGAAATGGGAAAGGAAGGAAAAGAAGTGGATGAGATTGAAAGGGAAAGGATTGTAAAGTGAGAAGAGAAGGAATGAAATGAAAAGAGGCGGAAAAAATAGTTGATAGCTTCTTCAGTACAGGAAGAAGGAAGGAGAGGACGTGACTGGAAAGAAGAGTGGAGGAGGAGGAGGAGGAGGAGGAGGAGGCGGAGGAAGAGAGAAACGAGGAGGAAGAGGGTATAAAAAAAAAGAGTTGGTGGTGGAAAAAAAGAAAATTAATGAATGAACTAATATAAAAAAAGAAAGAGGAAAATTTGGATAATAAATGACATGAACACGAGAATGGAATCAAACAAAAGGAAGAAAAAAACTCACGTCAAAAATTACTGCAGGAAATCATTAGTACATACACGAAGACAGACAGGCAGACAGACAGACAGACAGACAGACACACAGAGAGAGAATAAGAGAAGATTTAATTGAAGGAACACGACGAACAGCATCCGGCCTCTCGGTCATCTTGTTCGTTTCCAATCTCACACAATCTGAATGCCTTGCCGGGTCCTCCTTCATCCCCGGCTGTAATCTCCTCCGATGCCCGTGGGAGGAAGAGGAGGAGGAGGAGAAGGAGGAGGAGGAGGAGGAGGAGGAGGAGGAGGAGGGGGAAGAAGAAGAACAAGAGGAAGGAGAACAAGAACAAGAAGACATGGAAGAGGAAGAAGAGGAAAAGGAAAAAGAAAAAGTAGAAGAGAAAGAAAAGGAAAAAGCAGAAGAATGGAGAATGAAAAAAGAAGAAAAAAAGAATAGAAAGGAAAGGAAAAAGAAGAAGAATGGAGAAGGAAGAAGGAAAAAAGGAAAAGGAAAGGAAACAATGAAATGGAAGAAGAGGAAAAACAGGAGGAGGTTCAAGGAAACAGCAGCACTTTGGGGTATTAGAGAAAGCCTGAATGAGAGAGGGAGAGAGAGAGAGGCCGCAGGGAACATCTCACCCCTCACCACCGCCGCCCCCTCTGTCCTTTCTTTCACCCCTCCTCCATCACCCCCTCATCGCCCTCCCACTCCCCATCAAGCCTGCCCACCCCCCAACCGCGTACTGCAGAGGAACAATACCTGTGTGATAGGGGGAGAGAAGAGGTGGGAGGAGAGAGAGAGGAGTGGGTGGGACAGAGATGGATAGAAAAGGGAAAACTGCGGTAGGGTGTCATGCCGGCGGGATATTGCAGCGAACGTAGTTATGAAAAGGAAAAAAAATAAAGAAAAGAGAAAAGGAGATACCAAGCGTGACGAAAGAGAGTGAGTGCGTGTGAATGTGTGCATGTGTGTGTGTGTGTGCGTGTGTTGGAACGTTTAATAAAGAAGACAAAGAAATGGGAAGAGATTACCGCACGAAATCTTCTTCCGTGTTGCGCAAGTTCTTTTAAAAATGCAATTTCACGGATTTTCCTTTGTCGCGTAAATTGCTCGGTCTTCCTCCGTGCTTCTTAATCCAGAGTGGTTGGGTTTTGTTTGTCGTGTAAATATTTGGGTCGTCGTCCGTATTTTTCAATTGCTTTTAACAAATTATTTAAGTTTCGGTTGCCGTGTAAATGGAATGGTCTCCTTTCGTGTTTGTTAATTGCTTTTGAAAATACAGATTGGTTTCGTTTGTACTTTCAGAAAATATATACAGATTGGTTTGGTTTATGCTTTCAGAAAATACAAATTGGATTGGTTTGTTTGTCATGTAAAAGGTTTGGTCTTTCCCGTGTGTCTTGATAGCTTTTAATAAAACAAATGGATTGAGTTTAGTTTGTCGTGTAAATGCGTAAGTCCGTGTTTCGCTATTGCGTTTGAAATACAAATTCGTTAAAGCTTACTTTCACGTTTCAGGTATTTCATTTCGTCTCATTTTCCGCCGCCGCCTCGTGCCAGAAACACACTGAGCAACGTGAGCCACACCGCCACACCGTGAGGCACACCGTCACACCCTGAGCCACACCGCCACACCCTGAGCCACACCGTGAACCACAATAACAGCCACGCGGCGGTAACACTCGCTGGCCGGCATGTTTCCTCGCGTCGATGCAAAATTTCGAAAGTTCATGGTTGGCGGAAACGAGCCAAAAGAATAAGAGAATCATCCCTTTAATCCCTCTGTCAGTGGTGGTGGTGGTGGTGATGCTGGTGGTGGTGATGATGATGATACTGGTGGTGGTGGAAGAGCCTGGAGTGAAGAACGGGAACGCCAGCCACCCAGCACCTCGCAGCCTCTTCATGAGTCACGTAGTGGACATTTTTTCCGTTCGTGTCCTTCGCTTTGATCTAACTAGTTTTGTTGTCAAAAAATTCACTTTGCTTCACACACACACGGATTGATAATCCCTTTTGAGCCTATTCTGTCCCCTTTGGAGCAGCAGAATCTTTCGTATAACTTTTTTGTTGTTGTTTCCACCGAAGAAGAGGGCACAAGCCACTTGTTTTATAGCTCACCAATATTTCAAGCACCTTGCAATATTCGTCTTTTTGCTTAAACTTCTCCAGTTTTGCTGCAAGACACACACACAAAAAAAAAAAAAACGGAGTGCGCCTGCCGCCCTAACTCACCATCACATCAAGAAATCAGAGGCAGGTGAGGTGATACAGGTGTGTCGGCCAGCAGGTGCACAAGAAATCAAGAAAGCCAGGCGGTACTCACCCAGCAGCTTGGACAGCCAGTCGGCGAGGTCCTCCTTCAGGGGCAGCAGCTGGCGCTCGTGAGCCTCGGCTATCTTAGCGTGGAGCAGCGACATGTACTCCGTCTCCGTCTTGGGGTACTCGTCGTCCTCCAGCTCCAGGCAGAAGGACGGCTCCCTGGAACACGAGGAAGGGCGCATGGACCATTAGCATCAAGGGTCGTGACTCCCGAGCAAGCATACGTTTCACAAGCACAAGAAGACACCGAGCTTATGAGTAAAAAAACTACAAGAACAATCAAGCTTAACCATAACTTTTGGGAGCCGTTATGAAAGTAATCCCACCACATCAAGGAAGGTCAAAGGTACGTGGAGGAAGCGAGGGAGGTGTTAGGTATACAGGCGTAGACAGAACGGATGAGATAGACGCTGAACAACCTCACAAAAAGAAGAAACAAAAAGAGAGAAAAACGAAATCATATCCACTTCTAAGGAATGGCAGATGCAATAGGCTGTCTCCCCAAACTTCAACTGGTATGGAGTTTATTGTTGATGTTGGTGTTAGGTCATGTTGGTTGTGGGTTTTGTGTGAATGGTTGCTCTTGTTTATGTTTTCTGTTGTTGTTGTTGACGGTGTTGTTAGTAGAGATTCAGGGATCGGGCGGATTAGAGAGCTATTGTTACTGTTTGTGGTGGTTGGTGGTGGAGGTGGTGGAGGTGGTAATGAGGATAATGAGTCATGATGATGTTTCTGTTTTTTTGTGTATGTTTTGTAATTAGGATTTGTTGATGATGATATTTGTTTGTTATGTGCGTAAATTACTAATGCTGCAAAGACTATCATTGTTTTAGGTTATTTTTAGATTTATGCGTCCTTTTATTCTAATTAGGATCTGTTAATGGTGGTAGCCTATTCGTTGGTGCTGCCGTGTCCCTAAATCACTATGCTGCGAAGACCATTCTTGTTTTATTATTGCCTGTCATGCTTTCTTTATTTAATGCTTTGCTTGTTCATATCTTCATCGTCATCATCATACTATTAAAATCCCGTTATCGGCCCATGTTGTCAGGTGTATCTACATGCTCCTCACCGTCAGCAGCGAACACCGTGGAGTATCGTGACTTCATGTGCAGAGTGACTAACAATATCCCTCCATCACGACCAAGGAACATGCGTGAAAACAGTATTTAATCCCCGTAATGCTCTGCTCTGAGGAGGAGGGAAGGAAGAGGAGGAGGGGGAGGAGGAGGAGGAAAAATAATATGGTGAAAAGCTGGTTCTCGGAGGAAGGAAGAGAATGCAACAAGTCACGATAACGACATGAACCCCAAAAGAAAAAAAAAGCTGTTGGGTGGGGCTGTTTCTGCTACTGCTGCTGCTACTACTACTACTACTACTACTACTACTACTACTACTACTACTACTACTACTACTACTACTACTACTACTACTACTACTACTACTACTACTACTACTACAGAAAGAGGCTCAGGGTCGTGCAACAGAAGGAAAAGAGAAGCAAGTCACACACACACACACACACACACACACACACAAACACACACACACACGGAAGGTCAGAGGTCACGCGTCGTCATGGAAGTTCCCTTTAAAGTCATGCGAAAGAGAGAATAAAGGTGATGCACAGCGCTAAGGTAAACTTCATTCTTCATTTCACCTGAGGCAAAGATGAGTATCCACAGGTGACTGACGGGGCCCTCGAGAGCATGACCCCCCCCACACACACACATACTGCCCTTCCTCCACCTCCCTCAATTACCTCCCCCTTATGGCTCCCTACCCCCCTCACCAACCCACACTAGGTAAATAGAAGGCAGAGGAAAAGGGGAAAAAAGGAAGTAGGAGAAAAAGACGTAAAAGATCAATTGTGCCAGAAGAGGATAAAGATAATAATAAAGAAATAATCGTAATATTTATAACGGCAAAAGAAAAAAGCGAAGGTAAGAAAGGTGAGGAAGAAAAAAAATAGGATAAAAGGAAGGTGTTCTCAGAGAAGGAGCAAAGAGGCCTTACCGTGAAGTCGGCACATAAATAGAAATGAAAATAATGGACCCAGAAGAGTTTATAATTTCAGCGAGGAGAGAAAAAATGAGTGAAGGAGTGAGGTGACGGGAGGGACGCGGCTGGAGGAGGCAAGAGCCGGGGAAAGAAGGAGTGAAGGACAGCGCCGAGGAGAGGACAAGAATGGCCTAATTACTTCACTTTACGAGACACTACGTAACGCAAGCCAGCGGGGGGAGGGCGAGAAGAAAGAGGCAGGAAGCAACGCCCGCCTGACGGATAGAGACATAATGCAGCGGCGGAGGAAGAGGCGGAGTGCGGGAGGACGGGAAGGGGAGTGCGCGGATGAGGCATGGCCATCGTGGGAACGTTGAGGAGCAAGGATGAAGATCGGCAAGAATAAGGCATGAAGAAAAAAATGGTAAAGTTTGGGTGGCAGAGAACGAAGAGGAATTGTGATGACCGAGGCATAAAAGAAAGAGGCATCAAACGTAGGCATGAAGGGACACACTATGAAAAGTATACTAATAGGTATTTGTAATTGTAACAAAGCTAGTTTGAGCGAACAGACGATCAGCTGTGCCGTGTAGCCCAAGCTAGGTGAGGGGGTGGGGGGGTGAGGCTGAGGGCCCAGCTGGTGGTGCAGGACGATAATTTGAATAGCCTCGTATTAAGTCAGTGTAAGCAAGAAAGTGCATATCTTCTTGGTACAAACTGCATGCAAGGAGAATGTGTTTTCTAAGATGAGGGGAGTTGAGGGGTGTCACTCACCTGGACTTGCTCCTGGGGGTGCGTGGGGTGCGGGGCGTCCTGGGAGTGGCCACCACCTCCGAGGACGAGCTGGACTGGATGGCAGACTCGAGTCTGTCTGCTGCGTCACTCACCCCGGCGTCCTCGTACACCCCGCTGGTATCCATGCCGCCCCCGTCCACCGCCGAGTGGCCCTCCTTGGCGGCAGTGCCCGCCTTCACTCTTTCCTGGCGCCCACTGCCACCGTCCTGCTGTGCACCACCTCTGGCCTCCTCGCCTCCCACCTTGCCGGCCGAGGCCGTCTCGTCATCTGGTGCGCCAGGCGTGGTGGGCGTGGTCCGCTTGCTGGGGGTCGTGGCTCCCCGCCGAGACCCGCTCCTGCTCCTGCTTGGGGTTCGCACCGGCATGTCAAGGACGAACTCCACGCTGCCCCTGACGGGCATGTCGTCGTGGGTGCGGCCGCTCCGTGCGGCGTTTCGGTCAAGTTTTTCAGCGTGAGGTGACTTGAGGGGCGGCGGCTTGTGGCCGCGCGTAGTCGTCCCGGCGGCGGCGTGCAGACAGCCCACGGGTGTGCGGTCGTGGGAGCCATACACGCGGCGAATGAAAGTGCCCGGAGGGTGCGGCGGCGGAGTGCAGTCGGGCTCAGGGCGAGGCGGGTGGCCCAGTGGCAGGGCGGAGGAGCCCACGGGGGAGCGGGCTGGGGTATGGCCGGAGATGTTGTCGTGGGAGGAGTCGGGTCGCCACCACCGACCGGAGTCCGTCATGTTGGTGCCGAAGGCTAACTCCACAGGGGACATGAGGGAGGGGTCACAGCCTCCGTTGTAGAGGGCCTCGCCCGCGCCCTCGGGGAAGGCGTGGGGGGCCGCGTACTCGTAAGTGGTAGGCGCCGTCGGGGTGCGGTAGTGCGCCACGGTGAAGAAGGGCACTTCGTAGTCACTGTCATTCTTGGCGTACGAGGCGGAGGTGGTCTCGGAAGGGAAGGGAGGGTTGTCGAAGGGTCTTGGCTCAGGGTCAGCATGGGGTGTGAACCCCGGGGCCGCGTCGGCCGCCCTGGGGGAGGGCAGAGACTCTGGGGTGCTACAGAGGGTCGTCATCACTACACTCGCTATACACTACCGGCCGGTGTCCACTACACCGCGCTCGGGCGCCCTCTCGTGCACCGGCCTACCGTCCGTAACAACATATAAAGGCCGCGGGGGCGCGTGAGGGGCCGAGGGAGTGCTGGGCTGGTGCGTCATGAGCAGCGGCCGCCCGTCTCAGCTCCCGCCGCCCAGGTA
This sequence comes from Eriocheir sinensis, assembly GCF_024679095.1. Taxonomy (NCBI): domain Eukaryota; kingdom Metazoa; phylum Arthropoda; class Malacostraca; order Decapoda; family Varunidae; genus Eriocheir; species Eriocheir sinensis. Next base: position 19,948,191 of record NC_066512.1, read on the forward strand.
CCGCCGTGCGCGGCCTCCACACTCTCATGGACGGTGGACTATCTCCTCCAGTGCGGCGCGGCGGTGACGGCTGCCTCGGACAACTGCAGCATCATCTGTCATCGACTGGCACCTTCACCACCCACAAGGCTTCCTTTCTGTGGCAAGATTTCACACTAATGGCTTCACTCCGTTGGGTAACACTCAATGTGAATCACTCAAGGAACATATATCGTCCACACGGGGCTGACACGCGGGCCAGCTTGGGGCACTGGGCTGGGCTGTTCTCGCCCTGTCTGTGACCAGTCACACGTCACTTCTGTGGAGGGAAAAAAACACACATTAGAAAATGTTTATTGCGAGGTGTAATAACACTTATCATGAAAGCAGAATCTATGTCAAAAACGAGTATTCACTGCAATAAGCTGTCACAATCAGGTCTCTTTTATCTTTCCCCGTCCGCCAACACGCGCCTCCTGCCGCCTGATGTCCGGCTTTTCCATCATCATCCAACAATTAAATTAGTGCGAGTGAGAAATAAACATCACGACAAAACAGTTCATCCTCGCCACGGAACATGGCCGTCACGGGGCACGACAACAAGTCCTAACTAACAGCCGCCGGGACGCCCTAAAGCAACAAACCTTTTCACCGCGCTGGAGAAAACCATCTGGACACTTTTCCATTTCCTTACGTTCATCTTTTCATCACTAGCGTCTGTTCCCTCCTCGTCTCACCTTTCAGCGTCCGGAGATACGCCACGCACACGACTTCCAATATGACAGGAATTCAGTCACACCTATCTTTGGGAGGGGGGGGAGAGCTTCAGGTGTGTGTGTGTGTGTGTGTGTGTGTGTGTGTGTGTGTGTGTGTGTGTGTGTGTGCGCGCGCCCCGATATCAGATAAGTGAGAGCACAGTATTGGCACGTCTTGCAACATGCCGAAAATACGTGTCTTCCGTGCTAAACAAGAGAGAGAGAGAGAGAGAGAGAGAGAGAGAGAGAGAGAGAGAGAGAGAGAGAGAGAGAGAGACCTTTAAAACTTACTCCTATTGATCACTTATCCAATACCTGCCGTGCCCTTCCCTATAAGATAATCAACAACAACTCGGCAGACGGCAGGAGGGAGGACACAAGGCCGAGAGGGAACCAGCCAGAGGTCATATTCTTAAAAAGGATTTCATAGGAGTTTAGGGCATATTCAGGGGTACTTTGATGACCCTAGTGGCAGTTCGACCCTTCTTCTGTACCATGAACGTAAAAGAACACTCATGAAAATCCGATTAATCTCCTTTTGGGCGCTTGGAAACAGTTGCCGTGAGAGTTGGAACCGTCTGAGAATTCCAACCCAGGAATCTTCACTCGCACAAACTTTCCTCTCGCCCAGTGATGCATTTTGTTTATAAGGAAGCGGCGCGATTCCTACCGTCACTCAAGCTGTCGGCGGCACCGGAGCGGGTCTTCTGCTGGGAGTCGAGATAATCCGCCTTGTGTTCGTCTTGACAGGCTGGGAGACATGGCGAGGAAGGAAGAGGGGGTTGAAATGGAGAGGAGCAAGGAAGGAAAAGGGGAAGGGTAAAAGGGAGAGGGTACTGGATGGGGGGAAAAGGGGAAAGGGAGATAGGGAAGGTGAAAAGGAGGAGCAAGGAAGAAAAAGGGGAGGGATAAAAGGAAAGGGGGCTTGTAGGGGGAAATGGGAAAAGGAAGATAGGAAAGGTGAAAGGATAGAAAGGAAAAGTGGAGGGGTAAAAGGGAGAGGGGGCTTGGTGGGGGGAAATGGGTAAAGGGGAAAGGAAGAAACGAAAGGGAAAATGGGAAGGAAGGAAAAGGGGTGGGGTTAAAGGAAAGGGGGCTTATTGGGGGTAAAGGGGAAAAGGAAGAAACGAAAGGGAAAATGGGAAGGAAGGAAAAGGGGTGGGGTTAAAGGAAAGGGGGCTTGTAGAGGGTAAAGGGGAAAGGAAGAAACGAAAGGGGAAAGGGAGGAGCAAGGAAGGAAAAGGGAGAGGGGCTTCGCGGAGAAAATGGGAAAGGGATAGGGAAAAGTAAGGAAAAGGAAGAGGAAAAGAAGAATGGGAGCAAAACGGAGTGAAAGGAGAGGAGAAACAGCGACGAAGGCAGAGGCAGAGGTGGAGCGTTGGGGAAGAGGAGAGAGAGAGAGAGAGAGAGAGAGAGAGAGAGAGAGAGAGAGAGAGAGAGAGAGAGAGAGAGAGAAGGGAAGCATTAGAGAGAAAGAAAAGAGTCGAGAAATCCTTGGAAACAGTCATGGCGAAACACGAAACCCGGAGCACGACGCGGCTTTCCCTGACACACGGCGCCGAGACAGCAGAAGACGGTGACCCAGTGCCCCCAGACCCCCTCCTTCCCCCCCCCACCCATCCCCGCGACACCCTCCCAACACACTTTTTGACCACGTAGAATACACAACACACCAGGAAGCAACTCTCACCCCCCCCATTCCCCCCCCCACACACAGGGCTTACGAGGCAGTGAATGAGTGGGTAAATGAGTGGCTCCTGAGTGCTTTGCTGTCCTCGTAGAATCTCCTGTCCCCTCCTTTGTTATCTTTTATTACGACTCTTTCTCCTTCATTATTATCATCCGCTCTGGTCTTTTATCTCCCTCCGACACACGCTGCACCGCTCTCCATCCTCCCTTCCTCCTCCCTTCCTCCTCCCCCCTTCCCCGTCTACCCCGTGTAATCGCTATAAAGGAACAATACAGCTTTCTTTGTGACTTTTCCGCGGCAGTAATTACAAGCCGGAGCAGCTGACACAGACGTTCCTTCATCCAGCATCCTCTCCCTCCTTCCTTCTTCATCCTCTTCCTTCCTTCCTTCAGCGTCAGGCCAGAGGATGAGGAAGGGGAAGAAGAATAGGCGAGGAGGAGGCAGAGTGGATGATACTGGTGGTTGTTGTAGTATTCCACCCAGCATCCTCTCCCTTCATCCAGCATCCTCTTCCATCCTCCCTCCTCCTTTTATCGACTTGCCAGAGGATGAGGAAGAGGAAGAAGAGGAGGCGAGGAAGAGACAGCGGAGATGATGGTGGTGGTTGTAGTATGCCATCCATCCTTCACACCCTTCCTCCCTCCTCCTCCTTCCTCCTCCTTCATCGTCTCGCCAGAGGATGAGGAAGAGAAGAGGAGGAGGCAAGAAAGAGGGAGAGGAGATGGTGGAGGTGTTGTAGTATTTAACCTAACATTCTTTCCCTTCAATCTTCCTCCCTTCTCCTTTACCCGCCTGTTCAAAAAGACGAAGAAAAGGAAAAAGTGGAGGCGAAGAATGGACAGAGGAGTTGATGGTAGTGGTTGTAGTATTCCACCCAGCCTCCACTCCCTATCACCTTCCTTTCTTCTTTTCCTGTCTACTCAAAAAGACGAAGAAAAGGAAAAGGGGAACACGAAGAAGAAAGACAAGGAAAAGGAAAAGGTGAAGACGAAGAAGAAAGAGGAAGAAAAGGAAAAGGGGAAGACGAAGAAGAAAGAGGAAGAAAAGGAAAAGGGGAAGACGAAGAAGAAAGACGAGGAAAAGGAAAAGCGGAACAAGAAAGACGAGTAAAAGGAAAAGGGGAACAAGAAAGACGAGTAAAAGGAAAAGGGGAACACGAAGAAGAAAGACAAGGAAAAGGAAAAGGTGAAGACGAAGAAGAAAGAGGAAGAAAAGGAAAAGGGGAAGACGAAGAAGAAAGAGGAAGAAAAGGAAAAGGTGAAGACGAAGAAGAAAGACGAGGAAAAGGAAAAGGGGAACAAGAAAGACGAGGAAAAGGAAAAGGTGAAGACGAAGAAGAAAGACGAGGAAAAGGAAAAGGGGAACAAGAAAGACGAGGAAAAGGAAAAGGTGAAGACGAAGAAGAAAGAGGAAGAAAAGGAAAAGGGGAAGACGAAGAAGAAAGAGGAAGAAAAGGAAAAGGTGAAGACGAAGAAGAAAGAGGAAGAAAAGGAAAAGGGGAAGACGAAGAAGAAAGAGGAAGAAAAGGAAAAGGTGAAGACGAAGAAGAAAGACGAGGAAAAGGAAAAGGGGAACAAGAAAGACGAGGAAAAGGAAAAGGGGAACAAGAAAGACGAGGAAAAGGAAAAGGGGAACAAGAAAGACGAGGAAAAGGAAAAGGTGAAGACGAAGAAGAAAGACGAGGAAAAGGAAAAGGGGAACAAGAAAGACGAGGAAAAGGGGAACAAGAAAGACGAGGAAAAGGAAAAGAGGAACAAGAAAGACGAGGAAAAGGAAAAGGGGAAGACGAAGCAGAAAGAGGAGGAAAAGGAAAATGGGAAGACGAGGAAGAATAAGACAAGACGGTGATGGTGGTGGCGACTGTGGTGTTTGTTACGTCATGTCTCAGCCTCACGCCACACCAAACCGTCACCTTTGTCTTCCATTCCTATCCTTCCATTCGTTTTGACTTCATCCGCCTTGTCTGCCTCGTATCGCCTCGCCAGCAGCACCAAGGTCGCCAGTAGTCCCAAAATCCCTCCGAGACCGCAGCTTCCGGCACGCTGACTCACCGGTGTCTTTACGGCCGCCGCTGGGAGTCGAGACAGCCCAGGGTCTATATTCTCAACCCTTTCTGGGCTTACACACACATAGTTAATTAAGCCTTCGTAGAGGTTGCCGGTATTTCCATGGGTAGTGTTTTTTTTCTTAGCCTATTGTTAGTCTGCCGAGGCTTTTATACCAGGTCCCCTTCTAGAAATGGGTCCTTCTCTCCACGCCCCCCTGGTATATTAGCCCACGCTCTTGTGAACATGATAAATATTCCGACAACAGAAACTCCAACTTTTCCCCCCAGGCTCGCCCCCCCCCCCCGGGAAATTACAAATGCCCCACAGTTTACGAACCACTTCTAGTTCATGAACGTGAAAAATACTCATGAGAACCAGACTAATTTCCTTTAAGGCTTTTGGAAAGTTGTTGTGAGGGTCGAAAATGTCTGAAAATATGGACCCAGGACACATGTTTAGAGAGCAAAGTGACGCCTCGGAACAAACACGGTTGGGGGTCATAAGGGACGGTGACACTGCTTGGGGGGTGGGGGGGAGGAGAGCATAGCGAGCATTACAGGACGGAGGGTCATAGGGTGTCACGCGTATACAGGCCCGGAAACAAAGGGGTCACGGGGGATACAGAGACATTATGGGGTAATACCGGAAAATGGGGACTGTCCGTGCAGCGAAATAGGGAGGCATCGAGTACTGGAAAGTGGACTGGAACGCTGCGTCGGCACAAGGGTAAAAATAGAGCAGAGAGAGTTTACTGTGGAGTGAAAATGTAAGACTAGAGGGAGTAAAGATATCAAAGAGTAAGAGAGAATGGAGATTGCACGGTAGATTGAGAATAAAGAGAGTAAGAGTAAAGAGTAAAGAAAGAGAGTAAGAGAGAATAGAGTGCACGGTAGAGTGAGGATACAATGCTTGGAGTAAAGAGATAAAAAAATGAAAGAGAGAGAATGAGAGGTTGTAGGGGTAGATTTGGCAGCAGGGAAAGAGTGCCGTGCTGGTAGGGATTGGCAGGGTTAGGCAAGATCATGGTTAAGTGAGTAAGAGAAAGGAGTGCATGGTAGGGAGAATATAAGACTTATGGTAGTGAAGAGATAAAAGATACAAGACTGAGAGGTTGCAGGGGTAGATGTGGCAGCAGGGAAGGGAGAGTGTGATGCTGGTAGGGGGTTGGCAGGGTAAGGTAGGGTTATAGTTAAGTAAGTAAGATAAGGGAGTTCATGGTTAAGTAAAGGGATAAAAGATACAAGACTGAGAGGCTGCAGGGGTAGATGTGGCAGCAGGGAAGGGAGAGTGTGATGCTGGTAGGGATTGGCAGGGTCAGGCAGGGTCATGGTTAAGTAAGTAAGAGAAAGGAGTGCATGGTTAAGTAAAGGGATAAAAGATACAAGACTGAGAGGTTGCAGGGGTAGTAGAGGCAGGAGGGAAGGGAGAGTGTGATGCTGGTAGGGGTTGGCAGGGTTAGGCAGGGTCATGGGTAAGTAAGTAAGAGAAAGGAGTGCATGATTAAGTAAAGGGATAAAAGATACAAGACTGAGAGACTGCAGGGGTAGATGTGGCAGCAGGGAAGGAGGAGTGTGATGCTGGTAGGGATTGGCAGGGTTAGGCAGGGTCATGAGTAGGGTAGCAGCGGGTCAGGGGCAGGGGACAGGGGGCAGGGTGTCAGCCATTGCCTCGCCTCCCCTTCCCGTGCTAGTTTATGCGAGCAGCGCCGCGAGTGATGGTCGTTCGCTCTTTTCCCGCAAACAAATCCTCGGGACTCGCTCGCCCAGACAGAACACAGACCTCGCGGCCCGACGTGACACAGCGACACAGCCATGACACAGTTCCATCCTCTGCTTCACCACGCATGCTTCACACCTTTCCGCCTTGATTTCTCGTGTTTCTCTCCTTTCGTTCCCTTCCTCCTTCTTTCGTCAACCTGAACCGCTATTTTGGCATGCCCATCTCACACCCTTGTCTTCCTCTGCTTCACCATTCATGCCTCACACCCTTCCGCCTTGACTTCTCGTGTTTCTCTCCTTTCGTTCTCTTCTGGCTCCCTTCAATCTCTTCCTCCTTTCCTTCGTCAACCTGAAACGCTTTTTTGTCATTCCCATCTCACACCCTCTTTCCTTGTCTTCCTCTGCTTCACCGTGCATGCCTCACTCCCTCTCGCCTTGTCTTCTCGTGTTTCTCTTCTTTCGTTCTCTTCCCTCTCTTCCTCCTTTCCTTCGTCAACCTGAACCGCTTTTTTGGCATTCCCATCTCACACCCTCTTTCCTTGTCTTCCTCTGCTTCACCGTGCATGCCTCACTCCCTCTCGCCTTGGCTTCTCGCTCTCCCCTCACCTGTATTCACCCTTTCTCCCCTCACTTATCTCCCCTCACCTACATATCACCACCGTCTCTCCCCTCACCAGTCTTCATGTTCCCTCCCCTCGTCTTTGCCCACTTCACCTCACCTCACCTGCTTCACCTCTTCCTCCTCTGCTCCTTCCTACTTTAAATCATCAACCTGAACCCCTCATATCTTGCACTGTTTTTCCTTGTCCTTCTCTGTTTCGGTCTGTCTCGCACTCTGGTTCCTTGTCTTTCCGTTCTTCTCTTTCTGCCTTCTCACTTTAACATCTGCCTGAATTGCTCCTGTGCCTAACCTATTTTGCCTCCTTCTCCCTCGTCTTTTCTTTCTTTTCTTCTCTCTCTTCCTGCTCCCTCTTCACACCTTAAGAAATTTGTTTTGCTTTTCTATATGTTTCTTTTCTACTCTTTTTTTTGTGTATGTTCTTCATTTTTGCATTGATATATTTTTTTTCTCCACTCTTCTTATGTTTATTTTCCTCTTCTCTTCCTCTCCAGCTTGCCTTGCTTTTCCATATGTTTCTATTTTACTCTTTTTTCTGTGCGTGTTCTTCAGTTTTGCTTTACTATATTTTTTTATCTACTCTTCTTATGTTTATTTTCCTTTTCTCTTCCTCTCCAGCTTGCTTTGCTTTTGCACGATAACTGTCTATCATAATGTTTTTTTTATTAATTTCTAACTCATTTTTTCTATATCTTTTTTTCTTCTCGCTTCTTGAACGCCACCATGCTTTGTTCTCACATTATTCCTTTCACTTAAAGTTGTTTTTTTTATATATATACTCGGATCCTTCTTTCCAATTTAGCACCACCCTGCCTACCCTTCACTCTATGTTTGTTTCCTCTTTTTTTTTTTCTTTTTCATATTTCCTGCGATATATTTCATCTTCTCTGCCTTCCCAACACCAGCCGTCCTTGCTCTCGTGTCACTATTCTTTTTCTTTTATCTCCATTTATTCCAATCACCCCTACCTTTCCTCCCCTCCCTCCCTCTTTACTCCCTGCATCCCCTCTTTACCAGTAGTACCAGTAGGCGGGGAGGAAGCATTCTCGTTCCTTCCCTCCCTTCTCTACCAACCAGTTTGTCTCAGTTTTCCACGATTCTTGTCTCCAATAATTTTCCTTTCTTCTTTACCTGTTTTCTTCTCCTTCATTCCTAACACAAACATCCCTCACCCTCTCACCTTTGTCTTCTATTCTTATCCTTTCATACTTTTTCCTTCATCTCCTCCTTCCTTCCTTCCTTTTCTGGCTTTCATATCTTGCATTCCTCCAGTCCTCCTCCGCTTCTCGTATTTCGCCCTGACACCTTCCTCCTTATCTTATTTTACTGTTCCTTTCCTTCTCTTCTCCCTCTTCGTACCCGTTACCTCAATTCCTCGCTTAATTTGCCTCTTCAAGTAGTTCCTATGTACTCTTCTCTCCTCTTGTCTTCCCCTCTCTTTCTTCTTCTTCCCGACCACTCCCAAGAACGATAAAACTTCTTCACTTTCTTGCCTCTTCCTCTTTCTTTTCTCCTCATTTAGGATAGATAGATAGATAGATAGATAGATAGATAGATAGATAAACTAGACGAACCTACAGACAAACGGAAAGGTGCAGAAATCAATAAATATTCTTATACCTCGTGATTTACTGAGGTACACATTGCATCGCCAGGGGCCTCAGGAAGCACACACACACACACACACACACACACACACACACACACACACACACACACACACAACCTTCCTCTCTCGCCACCACCAAGGGGAGTAAATATCACGAACACAGCATTTCCACGTAAAGCTGTCTCTCTCTCTGTTTCTCTTTCTCTGTTTCTCTGTTTCTCTCTCTCTCTCTCTCTCTCTCTCTCTCTCTCTCTCACACAGCTTTCAGACCGCTTTGATGAGGGTTTTCGTGGTAACAGCGGCAGTTAAGGAGAATGGACGGACGGGAGGGGGGGGGGTGAGAGGGAGGGGCTGGAGGTAGGCTGGAAAGAGTAATGGAACGGGAGGGGGGGGGTGGATGGGAGGAAGAGGGGGTTGCAGAGAGTAAGGAGGGGGAGGGAGGGGAAGGGAAATGTGAGGGGCATGTCGGTGGGGAGGAGTATGGGGAAGAGGACTACTGGTAAAGAGGGATAGAGGGAGTAAAGAGGGAAGGAAGGAAGGAGGGGAGGAAGGGTGGGGGTGAGATAGCAGGTGAGAGGGGAGGCGGGGAGGAAGTGGAAGAGGAGTAAGGTAGGAAGTAAAGAGGGAAGGAGGAAGGGAGGGAAAGGGCGAAGTCTAAATAATGGCATTGCCTTTCCACTTGGCTAAATCTCTGAGCTTTGATGTGCTTTGTGGGGAGAGAGCAAAGAGGGCGAGCAATATTGAAACTGACCAGACCTGACTTTACCCTACCCCACCTCACCTCCATTTGCATTACCCCCCTTTTCTTTCCTCCATTCTTTCCTTTAACCTTTCCTCCTCCTCCTCCTCCTCCTCCCCCTTTCCTCAGACCTTCTACTCACCTCTCTTCACTTCCCTCGAACTGACCTTACCTCACCTCAGTTTCATTACCCCCTTCCCCTCCCCTTTCTTTCCCTTCACCTTTCCTTTTCCTACTCTTACCTTCCTACTTTTCCTCGGAACTTCTTCTCGCCACTCTTCACCTCCCTCCAACTAACCTTACCTCACCTCAGTTTCATTACCTCCTTCCCCATCCCCCTCTCTTCCCTTTCTTTCCTTTTAATTTTCCTTCTCCACTTCTCACCTTCCTACCTTTCCTCAGTCCCTCCTCTCACCTCTCCTCACTTCCCTTACCTCACCTCTTTTTCATTGCCCTTCACTTCACCTTTCAGCTTTCCTCTTCTCATCTCCCCTCACTTAACTTCACGTTCTCCCCTTTCCTCTCTTCAGCTCCCCTCAGACCTTTTTCTCACCTCTCTTCACTTTCCTAACCTTACCTATTTTGCACTCCCCTTCACTTCAACTCCATCCACCTTCCCTCTTCTCACCTCCACTCACCTATCTTTACCTTTTCTCCCTCACCTGTCTTCATCTTCTCTCCCCTCACCTATATTCACCCTTTCTCCCCTCACTTATGTTAACCTTATCTCACCTCGCCTACATATCCCCACCGTCTCTCCCCTCACCGGTCTTCATATTCCCTTCCCTCGTCTTACCTCACTTCACCTCACCTCACCTGCTTCACCTGACAACCTTACTACATTAATTTCTTGTCTGCTTACCTCCTCAAGTTTTCTCCTCCCTCTGAACTAACTGGAAACGTGTATTACAGAGCTAATGTATTACAACAATAGCCTCCTACGCCCGTTTTTGGTTCTCCTTTTTGTTTGAAGTGAAATCCAAAATGTTTAAAGTACTTCATGCGTTATACCAGCTGTTCTCTTTTTGTTAGCGTTGCTTGGTGCGCTGTTTAGAGCGAAAAACATATTAGTTCATACCCCCACTCAGGGAATAATATACTGAAAGCTAAGGATAGGAAAGAGATAGAAAAAGATAAATGAGTGAAAATGGGTAAAATGAGAAACGGGTTAGCGGAACAATGAGCAAAAGAATGAAAGAGTATAGGCAAAAAGGAGAAAGATCAGGTCTGCCAGATATGAGCGAAGAGAAAGATAAAAAAAGGACTGGAACAGGAAATGCAAAGAGTTGGAAAGGTCAAAAGAAGAGAACCGGGAAGGCCAGGGCGAAGAGTGAAGTGTAAAACGTGAATGAGGGGACAGGAGGGGAAGGAAGAGGGGAGAGAAGGAGAAGGAAGAGGGGAGAGAAGGGGAAGGAAGGGGCTGGGGGGGACTAGTCTACCCTTATCACTACTTCGATTATTATTATGTGGGTGAGGTTTAGATGACGTCATGTTATTGAAGAGTTAGTACACACTCTCACACACACACACACACACACACACACACACACACACACACACACACACAAACACACACACACACACACAGACGAGGAGGAGGAAGAAGAGGAATGAAAACAAGTGACAAACGTGTGTAGTGCCGTAATTTTTTTTTTATATATAAATTCAATTCAGAATAATTTTTTTGTCAAAGTTTATGTCTACTTTTACATTACGCCTATATTATATTATATTCTCTCTCTCTCTCTCTCTCTCTCTCTCTCTCTCTCTCTCTCTCTCTCTCTCTCTCTCTCTCTCTCTCTCTCTCTCTCTCTCTCTCTCTCTCTCTCTCTCTCTCTCTCTCTCTCTCTCTCTCTCTCTCTATATATATATATATATATATATATATATATACATTCTCTCTTTTCTGTCTTTTTATTTTAACCTTCTCTTCCTCCTCCTCCTCCTCCTCCTCTTCCTCCTCCTCCTCCACTAATCACCCACAAGTCAGTCTTTCCACGAGTCGCTATTTGAACCTTAACTACCCTGACTTTCCTTCCTGTTCTTAGTCTTCGCTCTTTCCTTCACCTCCTTTTCACACCCTATTCCCACCTTAATATTATCGTCAGCTATTTATTTTTATTTTTTATTAATTGTCTTCGCTTTCAAATTAAAATCATTATATTACTTTCAACAACCCTTTCGCGTCTCTGTTTCCTGTTTTTGTGCCTTTTCCTTCACCAATCCTTGACCTGTCCTCTATTAGGTTATCTGGTCTTTATCAAATCAACTGCACTCTCAGTCAACCCTTTTTTAACAGCCTTCGTTCCTCGTTCCTCGTATTTTACCTCGCATTCCCTTCCTGTGCTTGCCATGTTTTGCCTATCGTTCTCTCTTTACTTATACCGCATACCCACATATCCTCATTCCACACGCTCAATTTTGTTTCTACACTCCCTCCCTGCACATTCCCCATACCCACATTTCCTCATTCCACACGCCCCATTTTCTTCAACACTCCCTCCCTGCACATTCCCCATACCCACATTCCCTCTCTTTACACACCCCATTTTGCTTCAACACTCCCTCTCTGCACATTCCCCATACCCACATTTCCTCATTCCACACGCCCCATTTTCTTCAACACTCCCTCCCTGCACATTCCCCATACCCACATTCCCTCTTTACACACCCCATTTTGCTTCAATACTCCCATCCTGCTCATACCTCATTTCACATCGACATTTTTCACACATTTCCTTACAATGCGGGTACTCCGTTTCTTCATTCTCATTGACACCGCTTCCATTTTTCTTCCATACCATTTCCTCCTTGTCCAACTCCTCTGCATTCAGCCTAGCGTCATCCATCTCCACTAGTTCCTTTTCTATCTCTTCTTTTTTTCTCCTCCTGCTCTTTCTTTCTCTCCTCGTTTTCATCTTCCTCCTCCGCTCTTTCTCTTTCTTTTCCATTTCATCATCATCGCTTCTTTCAATTTATTTTTCCTTTCTCTTCAACTTCTCTTTTCTATTTTTTTTCTTTTTTTGTTTCCCTTTGGACCCGTTCTCTTCTCTTTTTCAACTTCCTCCTCCTTCTTTTTTTTATTTCTCCTCTATGGGTAGGCGGTGGCCGAAGTGATAGCGTACTGGACCCACATTCGCCGCGTGATGGACGACGCGGGTTCGAATCCTCACGCTACCACTCGGATTTTTCAGTCACCGCCGAGTGGCTTAAAACTACCCACATGCTGTCCTGAAGACCACCCATCAACCCGGACTCTAGAGGAAGCCGTCCAAGCGAATCAAGAACGAGTTCCGGGGGGCAGCATGAGCCAATGTAAGATGGCGCCACTATAAAACACTCGCCTGCGCCAGAACGGGCTGGGCCGACCATCAGGCCCCACCTGGAAGAGGCCTTGGGCCAACCATCAGGCCCCACCGGGAAGATGCCTACCGGCCCTATCCCTATCCCTATCTTCGCGTTCCATCCATATATCTTCCACTCGCCTTTCTGTCCCTTTCTTCGAGTCCATCTCCTCCACTTTCTCTTCTAATCCCTTTCTCCCCGTTGTTACCATCCCCAAGGCGCCATTTCCAGTCAAGTAAGTCAAGGAAACAAAGAGAAACGGCTCAAAAAATATCCCCTCGCTAGCAACACACACACACACACACACACACACACACACACACACACTTGCAACTCGCTGCGGCCTTGACATAAACTTGCCGAGACGAGTTCCGTAATCGCTGTGGCTGACATACGCACGCATCCTACCTTCACTTCTTCTTTCTTTATTTTTCTTTTCCTCTTCCTCATCACCGTGTTCTTCCTCCTCCTCCTCCTGCTCGTTCTTTTTTCGTTTTCAACCTCCTTCCTTCCCATCATCGTATTCCTTCTTCTTCTTCTCATTCTTTTTCTTTCCTCCTCCTCTTCTTCATCTTCCTGCTCTTTCCTTTTCTTTTCCATCTCATCATCTTCGCCGTTTCCTCCTCCTCCTCCTCCTCCTCCTCTTCAATTTATTTTTCCTCTTTCTCCATAACTTTTTTTTTTCTCCTCGCTTTGACTCGTTCTCTTCTTCAACTTCTTCTACCCCCCCCCCCCCCTCTTCCTCCTCCTCTTGAATTTTTTCCTCATTCTTCTCTTCAACTTTTTCATCTTTCCTCACAACTTCTTTCTTCGCCTCTTCAACTTCCTTCACTTCATCTGTCTCCTCCTTTTCTTCAACTTCCTCTTTAATTACATCTTCTTCCTCTTCTTCAACTATGTTTTTTTCCAAATTTTCTTCCTTCGCCTCCTCAACTTCCTTCTCTTAATCTCTCTCCTCCTCCTCTTCTTCAGCCTCCGCCTCGTCGTCCCCGGTTTTCCTCCTCACCCCGTCTCCCCGCGCGGCGTTTCGGCCAATCCCTCGTTGGAGTGGCGGATCAGCGTGGTCGTGAGGGGCGGCGAGGGATCGAGGGAGCACTGGAGCCGCCGCGCCGAGAGGAATTGGGGCTTGGCGAAGAGTGGCTCAGGGGAGACGTGGAAACATGGATATGCAAGCAATGGAGGGCCTATTGGCTTACGACGAGGCTGTTTGCTTAGGCTATTTAATCTATTCGCGACCTACACAATAGACAATAGTATTCTCAGACACTTCCGCCTCTCACATCAAATTTCCAAAGGCTGAAAAGGAGATAGATCGGGTTCTAATGAGGGTTTTCTTAGGGTCATGGGAGAGAAGAATGGTCAACCTACGAAAAGGGTCAAAACTTGCTACCCCTGGAAATGCTCAAAACCCCTACGAAAGCCTTGTCAAATGTGTGCGCTTGGACGCCGAAAAAGTTTAAAGATATGGCCCTGAAGAACTTGCTGTGTGTGTGTGTGTGTGTGTGTGTGTGTGTGTGTGTGTGTGTGTGTGTAGGTAGGTACGAAAGCGTTTAATTAAGGCACTCACTCTTGTTGCGACGAATTAACAGTCAGTACGATTTTCAAAATGAGGAATCGTGTTCGCAGTATCGCCGTCCCTGCAAATGTTCCACCGACGGATGATTTGGTTCGAGGAAAGAAAAAATCCTACTGCCAGTGTCATTTACGCGTCGCCGCCACTGAATCTGTTGACTTTTAATTCTAGTTTTGTATTAATTTGGATCTACAGAGAAAGTAAGTAACTGAAAATATTGAGCATGTTCGGGAGGAGGAGGAAGAGGAGGAAAAGGAGGAGAAGGAGGAAGATGAGGAGAAGGTTGAGGATGAGGAGAAGGATGAGGATGAGGATGAGGAGAAGGATGAGGATGAGGAGAAGGTTGAGGATGAGGAGAAGGATGAGGAGAAGGATGAGGATGAGGAGAAGGTTGAGGATGAGGAGAAGGATGAGGATGAGGAGAAGGATGAGGATGAGGAGAAGGATGAGGATGAGGAGAAGGATGAGGATGAGGAGAAGGATGAGGATGAGGAGAAGGTTGAGGATGAGGAGAAGGATGAGGATGAGGAGAAGGATGAGGATGAGGAGAAGGATGAGGATGAGGAGAAGGATGAGGATGAGGAGAAGGATGAGGATGAGGAGAAGGTTGAGGATGAGGAGAAGGATGAGGATGAGAGAAGGAAGAGGAAGAGGAGAAGGAAGAGGAAGAGGAGAAGGTTGAGGATGAGGATGAGGGATGAGGAGAAGGATGAGGATGAGGAGAAGGATGGGGATGAGGAGAAGGATGAGGGATGAGGAGAAGGATGGATGGGGATGAGGGGATGAGGAGAAGGATGAGGATGAGGAGAATGTTGTGGATGAGGAGAAGGTTGAGGATGAGGAGAAGGATGAGGATGAGGAGAAGGATGAGGATGAGGAGAAGGATGAGGATGAGGAGAAGGAAAAGAAGGAGGAGGAGGAGAAGGAGAAGGGGGAGAAGAAGGAGAAGGAGCAGAAGGAGAAGGAACAGAAGGAGAAAGAGAATGAGAATGAGAATGAGAGAGAGAGAGAGAGAGAGAGAGAGAGAGAGAGAGAGAGAGAGAGAGAGGAAAGAAAACAGACAGACACAGAGATATAACAAAATGAGACACAAACAGACAGGCAGCAAACAACTTCATAAAACTCCATAATTTCTTTTCGGAAACTTAAGACCCCCAGGCCTCCCCGGACCCTCGATGTCTTACTCAGATTGCGATGACTTTGCTTAAGACAGTGAGTGGCGGCGTCCATTGTGTTGTGCGTGGCTGGCGGCGTGTTGTTCTGTCCGCCTGCCATGAGTTAGGTGTGAGGGAGACAGACCATTTGTTTAGTTTGTTTGTCTTACGTTGAATGATAGAAATAAGTAGTTGTTCAATGTTCTCCTTTCATGAATTATATAGAGTTTGGTTGTCTTGCATTAAATGATAGAAATAGGTAGTTGTTTAATGTTCTCCTTTCATGAATTAAATGTGAGTGAGAGATAGTTCCTTTATATATAGTTTGGTTGTCTCAAGATAAATAATAAAGAGAAGAAGAAAAGGAGAAGAAGAAGGAGAAGAAGAAGGAGAAAAAGGAGAAGGAGAAAGTGAAAGTGAAATAAATAAATTCAGTCAATTTCTCTTAGGGTCATTATCAGGTAATTAGGGGCTCTTCGTTGCTAGACCTCGCTTCGGTAATTATGCTGTAATTCTGCGTTCTTCCACTGTTACGGAAGAATGGCAGAATGTGAAAAGTCGAAGGAATATTGAGAGAAGTTATTGGAAATGTAATTATGAACAGTTTTATTCTCTCTCCATCTGTCTATCTATCTATCTGCCTATCTATCTATCTACCTCACTTCACTTGATTCTCTCCATCTGTCTATCTATCTATCTATCTATCTGTCTATCTATCTATCCACCTCACTTCACTTGATTCTCTCCATCTGTCTATCTATCTCTCTGCCTATCTATCTATCTACCTCACTTCACTTGATTCTCTCCATCTGTCTATTTATCTATCTATCTGTCTATCTATCTGTCTACCTCACTTCACTTGATACTTTTTGTGAGCAACGAGTAGCGGGCTTTTTTTATTTTTTATTATTGTTTACTTTTTTGTGTGCCCTTGAGCTGTCTCCTTTGTTGTAAAAAAAAACAAAAAAAAAACTAACCACTGTACGATTTTACATTCTTTCAGATTTATTAAAAAATTTGAAGACGATGTTGTTGATAAAAGAAAAAAGAAAACGGAGTCAGAGGAGACATGAATATGGAAATGGGGAAAGTAAAGAAACACCTTATGCAAACGGCCGAGCAAGGAAGTATAAATAGAAAATATAAATGCAAACGAATGCCGCCGTGAAGAGAAACACCGAGGAGCACCCTTTGTGTATCGCCCTGCCATGCTCCTGTCGTTCCTCAAACCCTTTCTTGTCATTCTAGTCCCTTTTCTGTCCCTCTCTTTCCCCGTGGCTTTGTTTCTTATTATTATTTTGATACTTTATTCTTTATGTTCCTCTCTCTCTCTCTCTCTCTCTCTCTCTCTCTCTCTCTCTCTCTCTCTCTCTCTCTCTCTCTCTCCTCCAGCATCTTCACCTCGTGCTTAATATTTATTTTTTCCTCGCTGATTTTCTTTATTTTGGGGCCCAGAGGCATCGACCAACCTTGAAGTCGCCTCCTCTTAAGCTTATTTACTGTTTTTCTTTCTCCTCCTTCCCCTTCTCCTCCTCTTCCAGTTTCTTCCTCTTGTTGTCTTTCTTTTTTATTGTCCTATTCCTCCTCCTCCTCCTCCAGTTCCATCCTCTTCGCTGTCATATTCCTTCTTTCTGTTTTACCTCCTCCTCCTCATCATCTTCTTCCACATCATCTTCCTTTTCTTCCCCATTCTCCTCCAATTCCCTCCTCTTCGTCGTCCGTTTCTTCTTGCCTTTCCCCCCTTTCTCTTCTATGTTGTTCTCTTCTTTCCTTCATTCTCCTCGTCTTCGCATTCTCCGTTGGTTGTGGCTTCTCTTTTCACTCTTCTTCTTTTGCTATTGTCCTCCTTTTCTTCATGTTCTTCCTCTTCGTCCTCTTCTTTGATTGGGACTTGCTGTTTCACTTCTTTGTTCTCCTCTTCTAGTCTTCCTCTTCACCTTCTTCGTTGGTTGTGGTTTGACTCCTCACTCTTTCTCTTCTTCTTTGTTATCCTCCTCATTCTTTTCACCCTCTTCGTTGGTTGTGGTCTGCTTCCTCACTCTTTCTCCACATTTTTTTTTTCTTGTCCTCCTCCTCCTTTGCTTTCTTTTCTTCGTCGCCTACTTCATTGCTTGTGGCTTCCCTATTATAACCATTTCTCTTCTTAATGTTCTTTTCCTTCTCTTCAGTCTTTTCGTCTTCGCCCTGTTATCCTTTTCCTCTTTAGTCTCTTCGCCTTCGCCTCTTCGTTGGCAATGGTCGCGTCTTTTGGCCTCGAAGTCTTTGATGGGATTCGTTCTGCGTCTCTGTCACTCCTGCGTCGGGTTGTTTCCGTCGGCCGCCAGCGCTCGTCGTCTGTTGATGGCCTTGTCTCGCCCTTTCCTGCCGCCAAACAATGCTAATTACATTTCGTCAAGTTTGCGAGCTCTCTGACGGCTCAAGACTTCCTGCTGTTTCTTTTGTGTGTCTGTCTGTCTTGTCTCGTTTCATTTTCACTTCATTATATTTTACTGTCCTTTTCTTTCCCTTTCCTTATTCTTATCCTCTCTTTCATCTCACTTCACTTTCTTTTACTGTCCTTTTCTTTCCCCTTCCTCATTCTTATTCTCTCATTTCACTTCACTTTATTTTACTGTCCTTTTCTTTCCCCTTCCTTATTCTTGTTCTCTCATTTCACTTCACTTTATTTTACTGTCCTTTTCTTTCCTTTTCCTCATTCTTATTCTCTCATTTCACTTCACTTTATTTTACTGTCATTTTCTTTCCCTTTCCTTGTTCTTATCCTCTCTTTCATCTCATCTCCTTTCTTTTGCTGTCTTTTTTTTACCCCTTTCCTTATTCTTATCCTCGTATTCTTACTCTCTCTTTCATCTCATCTCCTTTCTTTTCCTTTTTTTGTCTCTGTGCTTTGTCCTGTCCCCTCTCGTCTCCTGTCCTCCCTCCACGATGTTTTCCTCTGTTTTCCTTTACCCTCCTTTGTTATTTTTTCTCTCATCTCTTCTCCTGTTCTCTTTCCCATCTCTCCTTTTCTCATCCTTATTTCTCTGTGTCACGTCCTACCTCGTCCCTATCCTCCCTATTTTCACTTCTCTTCTCTTCTCTACTCCTTTCCTTTCCCTTCCTTTATTCTCCTTCTCCTCTGTATTTTCCCATTCTCTCTTTCTCCTATCTCTTCTTCCTTCTTTTTTTTTTAATTATGTTCCGCGTCTTGTCTCTTTCCTCTTCTCATTTTTTCACTTCACTTTATTTTACTCTCTCCTTTCCTCTCCCATCCTTTACTCTCCTTCCCTCTATCTACCCTTTTATTCCTTCTCCCATTTTCCTTTCCTCTATTTTTTTTCTGTTATCTGTGTCCCGTCTTCTCTCGTCCCTCTTCTCTCCTCTCCTCTCCTCTACTTTATTATCCCCTTTCCTCTTCTTTTTTTCTCATTCCGTCTTCTCGTTTCAGTTCTCCTACGTTCTTTTTTTTGTTTGTTTGTCTGTCATGTCTCGAAACTCTCCTCCTCTCCTTTTATTTACTTTATTCTTCTCTCTTTTTCTTTCTCTCCTGTCTTCTTCTCCTCAATTTTACTGCACTCTTCCATCTCCTCTTCCGTTTTATTGTTTTCTCTTTTTTTGTCTGTGTCACGTCTTCTCTCGTTCCTCTCCTCTCCTCTTATTTAATTTATCAACCTTTTTTTTCATTTCCCCTTCTCCTCATCCTCTCTGTTCTTCTATCCTGTCTTCCCTATACTTTCCTCTCCTTTATTTTCCTTTGCTCTACTCTCCTTATTATCTTGCTTTTCCTCTCCTCTTCTCTCCATACCTTTCTTTTCCCCTCCACTTTTCCTCTCCTTTTTTGTCCTCTCTTTTTCCCTCCACTTCTCCCGTCTCTTTTCCTCCCCTTCACTTCTTTCCTCTCTTCGCTTCCTCTCCACTTCTCTCCTCTCTTCTCGCCTTCATTTCTCTTTTCCCTTCCTCTCTTCTCCACTTCCCTCCTCCCTTCTCCTCTTTTCTCCTCTCCTACTTTCCTATCCTCTTTTCTCCTCCTCTCCACTTCTCTCCTCTCCTCCCTTTTCCTCCTCTTCACTTCTCTCCTCCTTTCCATTTCCCTCCTGCCTTCCCCTCTCTCTCCACCTCCTCGCCTTAACTTGCATCACACGCCCAGTCTGCGCCGCGGGTAAGCCTCAAATCGCGTGCTTTACTGCCAGCTTAATTCGCCCTCATTTTTTCCGGTTCCTCGTGTGTCCTTCCCTGCCTCTCTTCCCGTCTTCATTCACGACTATTTTCTCCCCCGTAATCCCCCCGAAGAATGGCCCTCTCAGGTAACGCGGGTCCCGAAGTTTTAATTAATTTAGAGATTCGCGAAGAGCAGGTAGAGTTTTCACATTCTTTTTTTTTTATATTTACTTAAGGTGACGAGGAAAAGGGAGGAGGGAGGGGTGGGGGGGGGCAGGAGAGAGAGAGAGAGAGAGAGAGAGAGAGAGAGAGAGAGAGAGAGAGAGAGAGAGAGAGAGAGAGAGAGAGAGAGAACTAGCCAGCATCCCTTTTAGAATCCGGTCAGGAAACATTTATTGCTGAGTCGCTTAATGTGCTGTGCGGTGCTGTGCTGTGCTGGTTACAAAGGAATGAGATGATTACGGCCGCTGACTCACGCACTGGACTTTTTTTTTCGGCATCTTCTCTATTCTTGTCGGGAGTAGAATTGCTATTATTTTTATTTTTCGTCTTAGTCTGTTTCCTTTACTTTAGGAAACAAACGCCGGAAATAGGCTACTCTCGTATTAGACAGTTCTCCATCTTGCGGTGAAGGTGTGTGATGGGAGGGGGGAGGTTATGGGCGTGGTGGAGGCGTGGAGGGTGGGGATATCTTATCATTGTGGTGGTGGTGGAAGGGTGGGGAAGAGTGAACGGAGCTGGATAACTAACTGGTGCGAGAGACCTCAGAGAGTTAACTTTTTTTCTTATTTGTTGGTTCAAAACCTCATTTTTTCACACACATCGTCACCATCACCGTCCCGAGCCATTGCGTCCTTGAGGCGTTGCTGTCGGTCGAAAGCGCGTTATGTAGTTAGGCTGTCTCTCGTTTACCGTCTCGTTGTTGAGATGATCCAGCGGGTGAGTCATCTTCTCCAGCACGGGTAAAAGCTCACGGAACTCCGCCTGAGTTTCGCTTGTTCCTTCCTCCATTAGCTCGCTAAGTTTAGTGCGTTGCTGCTACTCGTCTCTTTGTTTCCTGACGTTGCTATTAATCATTGTCTGCATCCTCTTGTACCTGGAAATTAATTTCATTCAACATTTCTTTGTCTGGCAAAGTCTCTCATGTCTAGATCATAGGTGACATCACCTCATCATTGACTTCAGCAAACCCTGGCGGCGCCACACCGGGACGTCTCTCGCCGTCTGTGTCGTTGCACGGAGCAACTTTACTTTTCCCCCTTTGAAGGTCATCTTTGTCATTATACCCCCCATGGCCCCCCCAGCACTCGTAAAGGTGTCGGACGCCATATCACACTCAGTAGACTGCATTGGGCTAGAACGACGGGAGTGAGAGGTGGCGCGCAAAACGTTGTCACACGCGGCAGGACTCGATCACGACTGTTTGAAGCGTTCCGCCAGCTGGCGCGACACCATCAACATGGCGCCCGAGTGATTATGAACTGTGCTCGTACCCGTAATATATGATGAATTGATTGACTTTTGACGGGGAAATATACCGAAAAAAGTTAGAAACAGTTTCCTATAAGGAAACACACGTCAAAGGCAAGAATATGGTCGCAAAATGATATAGTATTCTTTGGGGGAAGAGGTAAAAATCGCCAAATGAGAGAACTAATACAGGATGAGAAATAAACACCTGGCGGAAGGAGTATGTGGCGCCGATGGTGGCGGGAGGGTTCGTGACGAGAGGAAGGCTGAACAAGGCATGGATGGGAACAGTCTAGCGGAGGTGTGGAGGGACGTGACGCCGGTGGAATAAGTGGAGGAGTGTGTGGACATACCAGTAACGGAAGGGTGACTAAACAAAACATGAGCGGGAATATGTAGTAGAGACGCAGAGGAACGGGATGACATTGAAACAAGTGGAGGGATGAGAGGCGAACAGGGATGGTGGAAGGGGAGCGGGGTGGCGTGCCCTCTCTCTCTAACACTGAATAATTCACAGTTCCCACACGACCTTGGAACGGCGAGTGGCAAGGCAGGAGAGACGGACAGTAATTGCAGGGCTTGAAGAGGAGGAGGAGGAGGGCGTGTAAGTGTGATGCAATGTTCGAGACGGGAAGAGACAGAGAGGCAAGCATTATTGGACAGGTAAAGTAGGGAAAAGGGGAAAGGGGGGAAGGGAAAGAGGGGTCAGGTGTGCAAGTGGGACAGGTAGCAAGAAGGTAGGATAAGGTAAGGTGGGGACAGGGAGAGGCGGTGACGGGAATGGGGTCAGGAGGAGGGAGTGACGGAAATGGGGGCAGAGGAGAAGTGGAAGGGAGGGAGGTAGGGGGGCAGCAGGTGAGGGAAGCAGGGGGGGGGAGCAGCAGGAAGGAGGGAATGAGGCAGCACGACATTCAATATTTCATGGTGGAATTATACTCATTAGGAACAGCGTCGTGTATCTCTGCTAATTGAGGCGGAAGGCGGCGAGGTCATTAGAGTCTGCTTGATGTCTGCAGGCGGCGGGCGGGACTTCCTCCACCACCACCACCACCACTATCATCACCATCACCACCATCACCACAGCTACCCCGCTACCAATGACAATAACAGCGATACTAATAATAATACTGACAACAATTTCGCAAGCTGTTCCCCTTTATGTTTACAGTCAATTACCGTAACTGTGTGTGTGTGTGTGTGTGTGTGTGTGTGTGTGTGTGTAAGGTATAGACACTAGCGCACCCACCCCCACACACACACACACACACACACACACACACACACACACACACACACACACACACACACACACACACACACACACACACACGAACCCTTCACATCAGTATCATGACATGCAAAAACTCATTAACCACTAAATTGGTGATATTATGGAATATTATCATTAATGTTATCACTAATCACCACTACCATCACCACCACCATCATCGAGTGTGTGTGTGTGTGTGTGTGTGTGTGTGTGTGTGTGTGTGTGTGTGTGTGTAAGCCCCCCAAACACACGCACACAGGTACACACCGTGGGAAGAATTAAGCGTGTAAGTCTCGAGGCTCTAAACTCCGTCGGCCGGCATCAAGGAAGGGAGACAAGGCACTTTTCCCTCCCTCTCCTCTCGTTTGTTCTTCCTCCGTTTTCCTTTCCCTTCTTCTTACATTCTCTTTCTCTCCTTTTATATGATTTGTTCCATCTCTTTTCCTTCCATTCATCATTCAGTTCCCCTCTTTTCTCCTCCTTTACTCTCCTTCCTATTTTTTTTTTTACACATTCCTTCCTTTCCTTCCCCTTTTCATTTCCTTCTCTTAATCTCTTTTCCTCCCCTCATCACTTTCATTCCCTTCCCTCCCTCTTTCACTGCTGCCTTCCTTCCTTTGCTCTCCCAATTTCTATCTCAATTTCCACTCTATTTCTGTTTATTCCTCTAACCTCTCTTTCTTCCTTCCCTATTATCCGAGCCTCTCTTCTTTTTCCAACGTTCTCCTTTCCTTCTCTGTCTCCACCAATTCCATTTACCCTTCCACTGACCTTCCCTCCCTCCTTACTTTATCCATCCCTTCCACCCTTAACATATCAATCCTTCCTCCCTTCCTTCCTCCCTCCCTAACACCAGCTCTTCCCTTAACCCATGCACAGAACAATAATCAAAGGAAGCACTGACACTAACCACTAAACACTAACATTAACAGTCCCCCCATTAGGCACGAGGCTTTTACACTAACCATTAACACTGAACACTGAACACTAAAACGCCTTCCTCCTCATCCTCTTCCTCCTATTCTACCCTCTACCCCTAACCCGTGTATATCCCTGTCAAGTGGAATAAAGGAGGGAAGGGTTGGGGATATGTTCTGGAGGGAGATGTTCATGGGAGGCAGTGAGGGTGAGGGAGCCGAGGGGATGTGAGTGCGAAGTGGGGAAGGTGAGGGTGATAAAGATGGAGGAAGGTAGCTTGGTAGAGTAGCGGGGAGGGATGGTCTTTAACTGGTAGAAAGGGGATGTTGGAGTATAGGAAGGTAGCTTGGTAGGGTAGGAGGGAGGGATGGTCTTTTAGTTGGTAGAAGAGGGTGTCGGAGTGGTGGCCCGCCTCCTCACGTTACACCTTTCCCGCCCCTGTTTTTGGCTCATTAGCGTGGAGAGAGAGAGAGAGAGAGAGAGAGAGAGAGAGAGAGAGAGAGAGAGAGAGAGAGAGAATCAATTATATATCATTGCCATAGTCACAATCCATGTTTAGCACTTTCTCTATCTATCTATCTATCTATCTATCTATCTATCCGTCAAGTGTGTGTGGTGATGATTTGTGTTGTTTTTTGGGTGTATGGGTGATGGTGGTTGTTATGATGGGGCGCCCGTGGTGTTGAAGGTGGTGGTATTGGTGATGGTATTGGGGAAAGTGACTGGTGTTTTCAGGGCTGTTTTTTGAGCGCGTATGTAGTGGTGTTGAGGTGGTGTACTGGTGGTGGTGGTGGTGGTGGTAGTGGTGGTGGTTGATGTCTCGTGTTACCTCCGACACCCGCCAGACTCGATAATCGACTCTCTCTCTCTCTCTCTCTCTCTCTCTCTCTCTCTCTCTCTCTCCCACCCCCCCTCCCACCCCCTGGATCTGCTACTCTCGTGTCACTGGTTAAAGAGAATAGAACGGATTCACTTTTTTTTCCCTCCCTAACCAATCAACTGCGACTAATTTTCCTGATGCAGTTGATTTTGGCAGAGTCCACTTTCCCCGCCGCACTCCAGCCTCTCCTCACTCCTCGCTCGCTCTCCTGCAGCCGTCTATTCTGAGCCCGATTTTCTATATTTTTTTGCTCGTTATCATCGGTCAAGCCTCGCGGGAATAAACGAATCGATCGCCGCTAATAACTGTGTAGTATACCTCTAGTGGGGAAGAGGAGGAGGAGGAGGAGTCACAGGTATACAGATGGCAGGTGAGGTAAGGTGAGGTGAGGAAGGGCCAGGTGTGTGTGTGTGGGGGGGGGTAAGGGGGGGTGCGATAGGCAGGTGGGTGTGAAAGTGGAGCAGGGAAGAGAGTACGTAACGTTATGGAGCTATTATAGTATTGATAGTAAGGGGAGATAGAGGAGGGGGGATACAGGGAGATGGAGGTGCGGTGTGGGCGGAACTATCGACAGTATAATGTGAGAGTAATCGATTTTTACTTGTCCCGTCACCTGCAGTGCGTGGGGGGAAGCATCGTTCGTCTGGTTTGTATGTGTGTGACCTCTCCCTTTTCTCTTTCCCCTTTCCGTCCCGAGATTGTTCTGTTATCCACGCTTACTGATCCCTTGAATTCTGTATGAGGGTGAGAGTGGGGAGGGGGAGGCGAAGGGGGTTACGGAGAGAAGGAGAGGAGATATTTTGAGTGGTGAAAGCACTGCCCACATGTGTAACTTCTGTTCTTTGTCCCTTAACTATAACTTCAAAATGTTGTTCTGGCACCCTGAATGCTGACCTAGGTTTGTGTTGGGGCGAAAGTTGGGGAGGAGGGTCACTGAGAGGATGAGGAGGATGGGGCGACAATGGGGAAAGGATGGGAGATGAAGGGGAGAGGAAGGGTACAGATTGGGAGAGGATGGGAGAGGTTTGAATGGGGGAGTTAAAGGAAAAAGGGAGGGTTGGGGAGATAAGTTTTGGAGGGGGTCTATATGTGGAAGGTAGTGCACGGTAAGATATTGAAGATAAAGGGATGCTGTGAGGAAGTAGGTGGGGAGATGAGGGTGGTAAAGAAATTGTGCAAAGTAAAGTAAAGGGGTTTTGTTGTGGGTGTTGTGGTTGTGGGGGGAGGGGAGGGACAGAGCATTGAGGAGACGGGGAGCGCAGGGCGTGTAGGTGTTTCCAAGGGAGGGAGATGAAGCTGCAGCCCGTGGGTGGTGGAACGTGAGGAGGCGAGGCGGAAACTGAGACCTCCAGGACCCAATTTTGGAAGGCAGGGAAGTGATTGTCAAAACAGCGCACGAAGGAAGGTCTCGGAAGGGGGTGTATTGACTCTCTTCCCCCCCCCCTCCCCCGCCTTTTGTGTGTCTCTAAGCTTTCATTTTTCACTTTTTATATTTTCTTTTTATTTTCACTCCCGTCACAATTTCTATCAAGGTGACCGATGAAGGACTTGATGCCTATATTTTTAAACGTACCGACCAGCGTTACCATATTATCGTACTCAAAACATCGCATTTATCAGTTCCAGTGCCCAAAACTCTCTTACCCACACAGATAACGAGATTCCAGTTAAAGTTATCGTTAAAAGCGTTACTTATTAGTGTTTGTTTACGATACCTGCTAGTCAGAAACCGGAAAATACAATATGCTGCGTGGCTGAGTACGATAATTTGATAACGCTGGTACCGACTATTTCCCAAGGTGATAGAGAGGATTAATCGGGTTTTCTTGGGTGATATTCCAGTGTGGTGTGCAGAAGTCGTGTAAAACTATCACTGGGATCACAAAGCAGTCCATGAAAAGCCCAGGACCTTGCACGAGAGGCTTTTGAAACAGGCGAAATGAAGTGACCCGATACGTTTTAGAATACTGGCTTCTGTGGTATTACAAGACATTTTCGCTTCTCACACCAGCTATTTCTAAAGGCTAAAGAGGGGGTCCAGTCGGGTTCTAATGAGTGTTTCTTCAGGTTCATGCTACAGAAGAAGGGTCAAACTACCACCAGGGTCATAAAACAACTCCTGGAAATGCCCACAGCTCCTACGAAAGCCTTGTCAAATAGGTGTTCTTGGGCTATGAAGTGTATTACAAGACACTTTGCCTTCTCACATCAGCTATATCTAAGGGGCAAAGGGGGGACCAATCAGGTTCTAATGGGTGTGTTTTTATGCTCAGGGTACAGAGGAAGGGTCAAACTACCACCAGGGTCATAAAACTACCCCTGGAAATGCCCACAACTCCTACGAAAGCCTTGTATTCTTGGGCGGCGAAATGTCTCGTAATACGACCCTAAGAATCATGACCTTTTCACAGCCTGCCAGCGGGTCACGTGGGCCTAAAGCTGACCTCTCCCCTGAAGCTGCCTGAAGGGGGCGCGGAGGAAGGGGGGAGGAGGGAAAGGGGAAGGTAATGGAGGTGAGGGAAATGCAGTAATCTTGTCAAGCCTTTTTGCTGGGCTCTTTTTTTTTCTTCTTTTTTTTTTTAGGTACGTGTTGATTACATGCACTTTGCCCCTTGCTCTCTCTCTCTCTCTCTCTCTCTCTCTCTCTCTCTCTCTCTCTCTCTCTCTCTCTGGGTGTGTGTGTGTGTGTGTGTGTGTGTGTGTGTGTTTGTGTAAACGTCGCAGTCGGGATAAAGCGATAAAGCAGTTCTTATCGTCAGTGCATTCAAGTCACGCCTTCTCCTCCTTTGCGTGTGTGTGTGTGTGTGTGTGTGTGTGTGTGTGTGTGTGTGTGTGTGTGTGTGTGTGTGTGTGTGAGCGCTTCCTGTTCTGTCCTGACCTTTCTGAATACTTCATTACCTCGTTTCCACCTATCACCACCACCACCACCACCATCACTTCCAGTCCATTCTGATTTCCTGCGAAGATATTCCATTACGGGGTAGGAATAGTTCTCTCTCTCTCTCTCTCTCTCTCTCTCTCTCTCTCTCTCTCTCTCTCTCTCTCTCTCTCTCTCTCTCTATCTGGAATGGGTATGAGAGAGGTGGACGCAGGTGGGCAGATGAGAGGAGAGGCAGGTGATGGGGTGATAGAGAAAGGTCCGTTAGCGAAAACAAGGCGGTGGGAGAGGATAAGGAAAGGATGGGTCGATAATGGGGAAGGATGGGAGAGGAAGGGGAGAGGATGGGAGAGGAGGGGGAGAGGATGAGAGAGGAAGGTTACAGGGTGGGAGAGAATGGGAAGAGGATGGGAGGTATGAATGGAAAAGTTAATCTGTGGGTGTTAGTGTGAATGGGGACACTAAAACACACACACACACACACACACACACACACACACACACACACACACACACATACTTTAAGACCTTCCCCCCAACAAACAGACGCTGTTCCCATTCTCGGGCTAAATATAGTGACATGAAAATCGAATCACCATTAACGGCACTCGTCTTTCCTCTACCCCCCCCCTCCCCTACCCCCCTTTTCCTCTTCCTCCCTCCCCCCACCCCCCCACCCCCCCTTTTCCTCTTTCCCTCCCTCCCTCCCAGTCTCTCTCCCTTCCATTGTTCCCAAACTCTCTCGGTTCGTAAACAGGTAAACAGCGCCATCAGCCTCGAAGCGATTGTAACGCTGGAGAATATTGTCAGTTTTACGTTCAGTCTTGTTTATATTCGTGTTGTTATTAAAGTCTCGTTATTTTCTACCTGTTATTCTTTTTTTTCTCTTCTCGTCGTCAACAGATTAGATTAAACAATATTATCTACCATATGCTCATCATTTCAACTTTTTCCCTCGTTTTTATGCATACGTAATTTAATTTTCCGCTGCGCCAGGTATGAAACACGACTTTTTATATATATTTCGTTCTTCATCGAGGAAATGTATATACGTGGTGGGGATGAGGGGAAGCACATGGGGGAATGGGAGGAGGAGGGGAGGGGGGGGGGGTCAATGCTTAGATGCTCCCCTTAATATACTCACTTGGCCTGAGAGAGAGATGTCGTGCACGTGTTTCAGGACTGTTTGGGACACGTATTCGTCCTCGTCATCGTCTGGAACTCACTCACTCACTCTGCTCTTTCCGTCACTCACTATCACTTCATCAGTTACTATCTAGCCCTTCATCACCCACTGTCTATCGTTCGTTCTTTCCCTCTGTCACTCACTGTCTATCTCTTCGTTATTCGGTATCTATCCTTCTCTGTATCTTTCCTTTCGTTACTCATTCACCATTTCTCCTTTGCTCACTCCCTCTGTCACTGTTTCTTCCTCGCACTCTCGCTCTCTCCCTCCGTCACTCACCAGCTTCACGAGTAGACTAAATGCGGGGCGGGCCAGGTGACGCTCCCCTGTCCTGTCTACCTGTGCTCCACCCCTTTGCTCCCTCACCTGATATCCCCCACCCCGCCCGCACGCCCTTACTCTATGCCGCACCCTCCCGCCCTCTTTCCCACCCCCTTCCTCTCGCTTCCACCTGGTTCCGTCACCCTCCCTCCCCATACTCCTCTCCGTTTTCACTCCCCCCCTCCGTTCCTTTATCTCCCCCCATCGATCACCTCACATGGCTCCACCTGGCTCCTCCCTCCCTCTCTACCTTTCTCCCTTCGTCCCTTTAATCACCAAATGGGTAAAATTAGTGCTACCTGGCTATACCGCTTTGGCTTAACCCACCTGAGCTCTCTTCTTCCCTTTCCAAACGTGTCCATTCTCACCTCACCTGTTCAAACACTTTTCTTTTATATATGTTTTTTATGGCTTTTTTTTCAGTCTGTCTCGCATTCCATTCGTGTTTTGTTTCGCGAGTTTGTGTGTTGTATGACTCTCTCTCTCTCTCTCTCTCTCTCTCTCTCTCTCTCTCTCTCTCTCTCTTCCCCCCCCCCACCCCCACCCCGTATCAATTTCGGTCCATTAATTTTACCTCATTTTTTAATCCAGACGGACAGTGTTACCCTCACCCCCCCCTCCCATGTGCGTGCGTGTGTGTGCGTGTTTGTATGAGAGAGAGAGAGAGAGAGAGAGAGAGAGAGAGAGATAAGACACTTCGAAGATTCAAGGTCTCCAAGCGTGACAGGATAGACCCGAGGGACAGGCTGCTTATCTAACCCGACCCGCCTGATCCCGATTCTGGAGGAGATAATGGAGATAGAGACAGAGACAGAGGAGGAGGAGAAAAGGAAGATAAGGAGAAAGAGAAGCAGGAGGATAAAGACAGTAAAGATAAGAACGAGAAGGAGGAGGAGGAAGAGGAGAAGAAAAAGAGGAAGAGAGGCAGGAGGGTAAAAATAGCAGACAGGAACGAAGAGGAGGAGAAGGAAGAGAAGTAGGAGGATAAATATAGTAAAGACAGGAACGAGGAGGAGGAAGAAGAGAAGAAAAAAAGGGGAAGAGAAGCAGAAGAATAAGAAAGCAAAGACAAAGAGGAAGAGGGTCAAGCTGGACTCCTTTCCCTTCTAACTCAACGTAATTATTCCATTTTATCAAGCTTTATCTTCTTATAATTAATAGATTCCTCAGCGTCTGTACAACACCAAATTATCTCACTTATCCCTTCGTTCTTGGCCACATCCTCACTACTACGTCTTGACCTCTTCCCGGCAGAGGTCATGGGGTGTGGGGGCGGGGTGATGGGAGGGAAAGAGGGGAGGGAGTGGAACGAACTAGATCTGCTTCCCACGGTGTCACACGAAGCGGCTTTACCGGGAATTGGAATGTGCTCCGGCCGGCGAGACTGGACTGGGAGGAAAGGGGAGGAAGAAGAGTAACTGGAGAGGAGAGAGGGAGAGAAGTTAGTGGGCAGAAGAAGAGAGGAGATGGAATTAATGGGGGAGAATGGAGAGAGAAGAGAGGGAGAGTTAATGGGTGAGGCTGGAAACTCATGAAGGAAGTCAATGGGAAGAGATGTGGTGTTACTGAGGAGTGAAGGGAAGAGGGGTGGGGAAGGATGGGGAGGAGGAAAGAGGAGGAAGAACTGTTGGAGAGGATTCACTGGGGAGGAGAAAAGAGGTAGAGATTTTACAGAGAAAGAGGGAAAGAGTTGCTGGGAAAGAAGGTAAAAAGGAAAGGAGGATAAAGGTGGAAGAACTGTTAGAAAGGAGGAAGGATACAGGAAGGAATAACAAGGAGAGAGGAGATGGAAAGGAGTCCGTTGGGGGAGGGGGGGGGGTGATGGCGGCGGCAATGGCAGGCAGCAGGCATTGTTGGCGGTAGTCTCGCGAGCTTTCCGGGCGCCTCGTCATGAGTTAGCCTCCGTGTTTGGCGGCGCTGTTGACACTAATGCTGAGGCCGGCGTGCTGAGTGTGCGTGTTGGCTTGCTTGCGTGCTTGTGTGTGTGTGTGTGTGTGTGTGTGTGTGTGTGTGTGTGTGTCCTGCCAACGTCCTCCTTACCCTCTCCCTCCCTCCCTCCCTCCCGCAGCGCCTCCTCCAGTCGGCTCTTTCTCCTCGGGTTTCATCCCCCGGGCGGCCTGCTCACCTGCCTCGCTGGGCCACGGCAGGAAAGACAAGTGACGTGGGAGCCTTGAGGAAGGACGGAGAAGGTTAAGGGGAGAGGGAGGGGAGTGTGAGGTAGGTAGGCGAGGAAGAGGTATTCGAGAGAGAAAGGTATTCGAAGAGAGAGTAGTGTTTAGGTGAAAGGAAACTGGAGATGTCAGGAAGGCAAAGCAGATATACAGGAAGATAGGTTAGTAGGCAGACCGGCAGGTAGAGAAATGTAGACAAGGAGAGGGTGGACGGTTGAGGCCAAGTGGAAGGGGGATGTGGGGTAGGGAAGGCAGGGAGAAGGTAGGCAAGCAGGGAGGTAGAAAAGCAGTTAGGGAGCCAGCTATTATGTACAGTGGACAAGTTCGCCCCTCAACCTCTCCCTCCCACCCTTCAACATGGAAACATGGAAATGCAGGCAACAGAAAGCCTATTAGCTCATTACGAGATCGCCCGCTTGGGTGATTTAATCTACTCGACAGCCACTTGGGGCTTGAGGAGCAGATGAAAGCACCTCGATATAGAAGATCAGATGAAAGCACCTCGTTATTCAGTTTACTCCCGACGCAGCGAAATGACGGTCGATTCTATATTTGAAGGAGTTGATGGTATTCGCATTTACTACTTCTGAGGGAAGATTATTCCAGTGGCGGATGACTCGGCTTGAAAAGAAACTCCTTCCAATGTCTGTGTTACATCGATTCGACTGAATGGGTAAACCGTTATTTTTAATTCTTGAGTTGGTTTGCAGTTCAAAGAATTTGGAGTAATCGACGTTATTGAACTTTTTTCTTGAAGACTTGAATCATATCCCCTCGTAGGCGTCTGTTCTCCAATGTAAAGAGACTGAGTCGCATGAGTCGACCTTCGAGTTCAACCTCTCCCTCCCGGCCCTCAACCTCTCCCTCATGCTCCCCTCCCCTCCTCCAACACCACAGAAATAATGCTGCGGCTGAGGATTACTGCGGAGGGCGTGTCATCTAATTGTTCGTGTTGTGTCTCCGAGCCTCAGAGAACATGTTGACATCGTTGACATTTCCCTCTGACCTTTGACTTCACGTGACCTTGCCCCTCAAACTGCCTCTCTGTACGCGTGCCCCCGAGAAAAGGAAGTAGGAAGGGCAGACTTTTTTTCTCTTTCTCTCTCTTTCTCATTTGGTTGGAGGCGTTGAAGAGGAAATGGGATGAGGGCGTGAGGGCGATGAAGAGTGATGATGTGTATCCTCCTCTCGCCTAGGGGAGCGGAGGGCGTGGTCAGCAGGGCGTGGACGAGGTTGAAAAAGGGGGTAGGCAGAGGGGTGCAGATCGGCAACAGACGGAGGAGGAGGAGGGGGAAAAGGAGGGGGGCGGGACGGGATAGGGTGAGGAAGTTTGGATAGGTAGAGAGTGGAGTTATGAAGGAGAAAAAAAGAAAAGACTGGACGGGATAGGATCATAGGGTGAGATAGTTTGGATAGATAGAAAGGGGAGTTATGAAGGAGAAAAAAGAAAAGACTGGACGGAATGGAGTGATATGGAATGGATGGATGGATGGAAAGGGTAAAAAAAACACGAAAGAAAAGGAGAGGTAAGGAAGGAGAAAAGATGGAGGAAGAGGAGGGGGTAGAGATGGAGGCTGGGCGACGGGCGGCGGAGGGACGTAGGAGGAGGAGGAGGGGGAGGAAAAGACTGGATAGGATTGGTTAGGTTATGTTAGGGGATGGATAGGTGAAAGAGGAAAGAACGAAGGATAAAAAGGGATAAGAAAAAGAATGGGGAGGAGGAGAAGGAGGAGAAGAAGGAGGAGGAGGAGGTGATTGAGAACGAGGAAGAGACAGGGTGAAGAGGGTGGGTGGAGTGAGGAGGGGAGGTGGAGTGGGTGAAAGGGTAAGGAAGGACCTCCCCCCACCCCCGTCCTAACCGCGCCCTTATCTCCGGGTACTGTTACGGGCCGGGTGCACCACGAGCTGATAACTGACCCCAGAGAGAGAGAGAGAGAGAGAGAGAGAGAGAGAGAGAGAGAGAGAGAAACCCACCCACCCACCCTTTTACCTCTCCATTTGTGACATTCCACTTAACTCCCTTGTTCCCTTTCACTTTTGCCTTCTCAGACTTCTCCTCCTTCTCTTCCTCCTTCCCACCCCTGTTGTTCTTTATATTTCTCCTCCCCGTGTTCCTCTTTGCATTCACCATTCTTTATTTACTTCAACTTATCTCTTATCCTCCCTTCTTCATCCATCCTGTCTCCTCTACCCTCCTCCCTCCACTTACCTTCAACCATCACTCCTCACCTTACACCCTTCCCAATCTCTCCCATCTACATCGTTTCCTTCCTTCCTTTGTATCTTGCGGCCCACCTCCCTCTCTCCACACCAGCCGCTCGCTCTTAACCCCAGTTTTTATCCTTTAAGTGACGGACCCCTTTGAAAATCTGTTGAAAGCCGCGGACCCCTTCCTCCCCTTGATTGCCGTTAATGGGAAACTATTATAGAAGTCAGTTAGATGTTGATGGTGTACTGCATGTTGTCTGTCAATAGAATCTCACCTTGATATTTGCACTTAGATATCACAATTAAGTTTTAAATCCTATATATACATTTTTTTCATTTGTATTCTAAGCAAAGTAGTTATGGGTTTGTTTGTTTGTTTGTTTGTGGCCTTTAGATATCACAAGGAAGCTTTTAATCCTATATATACTTTTTTTATTCTTCGTTTGTATTTTACGCAAAGAAGTTAATGTTTTGTTTTTGTTTCATGGGTCAGATTAATTAAAAGGAAGTCTGACATCTATTATTTTTTCACTTCATCCTCCTTCTTGTCCTCCATCCCCTCTTCCTCCCCTCTTCCCTTTATTCCTTTTTTGCTCCACCCCTCTCCCCTTCATCCTCTTCACTCCACCTTTCACCCCTCTTCGATCCACCTCCTCTCATCCATCCCTCTCTACCCTCTTCTCCTCCTCCTCCTGCCCTTCCTTCCATTTCTTTACCTCTCTCCCACTCTCTTCCCCTCATCGATCCACCCCTCAAGTTTTTTCCTCCACCTTGTCTTCCATACTTTTTCCACCCTCTTGTCTCCCTAACTTCTCCTCTTTCCCCTCTTTCCTCCATCCCTATCTCCTCCACTCCTGACTCTTCTTCAATCCACCCCGTAACCTTTCAACCCTTTTTATCTTCTCTACCTCCCCTCCTTTCTCCACCCCTTACTCCACCCCTCCGCCCCTTCATTCCCTCCTCCTCCACCAGCTGATCAGGTCTCAACATGGCCGCCCACCACTCCATCAGGGGCTTCACTTCACCAATTCGTCTCTCTCTCTCTCTCTCTCTCTCTCTCTCTCTCTCATGCATCAGGACGCCATGAGGGGAGATATGAGAGAGAGAGAGAGAGAGAGAGAGAGAGAGAGAGAGAGAGAGAGAGAGAGAGAGAGAGGGTTTGGGGGTAGAAAAGGGGAATGAGAAAAAAAATGGAAAAGGGAGGAAAGGGGAAGGGAGAAAGCAGGGATCGAATAAAGGGGGGAGAGAGAGAGAGAGAGAGAGAGAGAGAGAGAGAGAGAGAGAGAGAGAGAGAGAGAGAGTCCCTTCGTACCCCTCTCAGTGCTCCCCAAGGCCCCGCTGTTCCCCTCACTCTCTCCCTCTCTCCCCTTCCCTCCCTCTCTCCCTTCTTCCCTCCCTTCTCTTCCTGCCTCCATCTCCTCCATTACCAATTTCAACTTACCACTCCTGTCTTCCATTACCTCCACCGACATTAACATCATTGCCAGTGCCACCTCCTCCTCCACTTCCTCCTCCTCCTCCTCTTGCTCCGCCTCCTTCCCCTCCTCTTCAATAATGCAGTTGTCTAGTATATTAATTTTGTCTTTATAAGTTCTTCCTTTGCATAGATATCACTTGTTTATTTTCATTTTTAGCTGATACGTTATTTTGCCTTTCTATATACCCATCCCCATCTCTCCTTCACCCAACTAATGTTCTTTATATTTATTAACTATATTATCGTTGTCTGCGTCATTCCCATCAAACCATTTAACTACAGCAATTAGATCACGCAGTTTATGACCTTTTAAAGAAATAATGGTTACTGTGAGTGTGATCAAGGAGAGGCATTATTACACAGACCATTAACAGTAGCCATATATTTTTACAGGAGACACAGAGAAAACGAGGAAAAAAAGAAGAATTGTAGATGTCGCACATGAGAAGGTTGCGGCAGAAATAAATTGAAAGAAGGAACCAAAAAATAAGAAGAAAAACAGTCGCACATGAAAAGGATGCGATAGAAATAAATAGAAAGGAGCCAAAAAAATAATAGTTGTAAAAGAAACAGTCCCTCAGCAGAAAGTTACGATAGAAATAAATTGAAAGAAGAAACCAAAAAATAATAATGGTAAGAGAAACAGCCACACAGCAGAAGCTTGCGATAAAATAAAAGAGAAACAAGAAAAAAATAGTAAAAAACAGCAAAAACTTACACAACAGCAGTAGGAGAAAATGCTGAAACAAAGAGGAAATTTTTTGAAGCAGTAAATGGAAATAGAAAAGTAAAAAAAGTAGAAAAAGTATAAATAATGAAAGTGAAGCAAGTAGGAGAAGATGCTGAAAAAAGACTGAGGAAAATTTTGAAACAGTAAATGGAAATAGAAAAGTGTAAAAAAAAAAGAAAAGTAGAAATAATGAAAATGTAGCAATAGAAGAAATGCGAAATAGAAAAAGAGAGAAATAATAAAAGAACAAACAAAGGAAAGAAATAGAAGAAAATAAGACAGA
Organism: Eriocheir sinensis; assembly: GCF_024679095.1. Classification (NCBI taxonomy): domain Eukaryota; kingdom Metazoa; phylum Arthropoda; class Malacostraca; order Decapoda; family Varunidae; genus Eriocheir; species Eriocheir sinensis. The sequence continues at coordinate 19,983,349 of NC_066512.1, forward strand.
AACACAAAAATAGTAAAAAAAAAGGGAAAAAAAAGCAGAAAATAAATAGAAATCGTAAAATCACCAGCACCCATAAGTCACACATCATCATCATCATCAGCAAGAGAAGAAAAAGTGTAGCAAAAAAAAAAAGAAGACAAAAAGTAGGATTATAAAAACAAACAACTCCTGCAGCACTTCCGTCTCGGCCAGTCTGACAAGGCGGGCGGGGGGGTGGGGGGGTCACGTGGTGCGGCGAGGGGTCAGGGAGTGTTGAGTGCGCGAGGCTCTGTTTAGAAGGCCTTGACTCTGACGCCTTGGACTTATACTGAAGGGCTTCCTCTCTCTCTCTCTCTCTCTCTCTCTCTCTCTCATCATTCTTTTACTTCCCTTTCTTTCTTTCTTCTTCTCTTTCCTTCTTTTTCTTTTCTTTCCACCTTTTTTTCTTTTTTTTTTCAACTTTTTAGGCTTCCCATTTTTTCCTTCCACTTTCTCTTATTATCTTCCTTTCTTTCCACCTTCTTCTTTCACCATCCTTAAGTCTTTCTCCTTTTTTTCCATTCCACTCTTTCTCTAATAAGTGATTTTTCTCTCTAATATCGTCATTGTGTGGTGTTTAGCCTAACTGCGTATCTCTCTCTCTCTCTCTCTCTCTCTCTCTCTCTCTCTCTCTCTCTCTCTCTCTCTCTCTTTTGCCCTTCATTATTTCCTTCCCTTCAGTATTTTCTTTTTCCTCTTCCCGAAACCTCTTTAGCCAGTACTCGTAACTTTCCCTCCATTATCTGACTTTCCTTCCTCCCCTTCCCTTCCCTTCCTTCCCTCTCCTGCATGTTTTACCTTGCTTCCTCCACCACGCATTCTCTATTTTCTTTTTCCTTTTTTCAGCCTGTCCTTTCTTATCCCCTTTCTCTCTCTCTCTTTCGCTCTTGCTCTGAATTGCTACATCTTTACTCTGTTTCTTTCTTACTTTTCTTTCCTGTTTTTCATTTTCCTTCCTTATTTTCTTTAGACTTTTTTCTCACAACCTTTTAGTCTTCTTCCCTTGTTGTTTTCCTTCCACTCTTTCCTTCCTTCCTTCCTTCCCTCTCTCCTTCCTTTCTTCCTTTCTTTCGACTTTTTCTCATTAGCTTCGTCTTTCTCCTTTTTTTTCTTTCCCTTTCTCAAATAACCATACTCTTTCACCCTCTCTCTCTCTCTCTCTCTCTCTCTCACACACACACACACACACACACACACACACACACACACACACACAATTACATACACACACCTGCACGGATTGCCTCATCAGACCCACCTGCCACACCTGCCGCCGGCGCCCACGTGACGCAGCACATAGTTTACCCCCAAGGGCGCCGCCGCCAGGGAATGGGACGAGTGGGCGGCGAGGAAATGGAAAGGAGGAGGGGAAAGGGGATAAAGTTGGGAAGAGATTGAATTCAGAGATGGAAGGGGAGAGAGTAGAATGGGAATTGGAGAAAAAGAAAAGGAAAGGGAAAAGTAGTTAGGGGAAATGAAGAGAAGAAGGAAGGGGAAAGAGTGGGAGGAGAGGGAATAGGAAGAGAAATTGAGAGAAGGATGTAGGCGAAAGAGTGGGAGAAGAGAGAATAGGAAGATAAATGGAGAGAAGGAGGAAGGGGAAAGAGGGGGATGATAGGGGATAGGAAGAGAGATGGAGCGGGGGAAGGGGAAAAAGTGGACGGAGAGGAAATAGAAAGGAGGGGAAAGAGGAAAGAGTAGGAGAAGAGGGAATAGGAAGAGGAAGGATGAGAGATAATGATAACAGGAAGGAAAGGGAGAAGGGTGGGTAAAGAGGGAGGGAGGGAGGAGAAAAAATGATTTGGAGAAAAGAGAAGAAATACATATAGTGAGAGGAAAGGAGGGGAAAAGAGGAAAAATGGGAGGAGAGGGAAGAGGAAAGGAAAATTGAGTAAGAGTAAGAAAAGAAGGAATATAGTGAAAATAATTTAAGGAGGAGAAAGATTGGGAAAGATTTCGAGAAGAGTATGAGGGAAAGAGGAGGAAATTTGAGAAGGTAAACAAGGAAGGAAGGAAGGAGGGAAGGAAGGAAGGAAGGAAGGGAGCAAGAGAAAACGTGCATCATGAAGGAGAGACTTTAAGGGAGAGAGACAGTTGGACATGTGTGTGAGAGAGGTGGAAGAGAGGGAATGAGGTGGAAGAGAAAGCGTGAAAGGGAAGGAAGAGATGGAAGAGGGGAGAGGGATATCAGTGAGGGGAAGAAGTTAGGAGGAAGCAGGAGAAACAAAGAAGGGAATAAAGGAAGGAGGTGGAAGAGACGGAATGGGGGTGGAAGAGGAAGTGTGGAAATGAGGGAAAGGAATGAAAGAGGGGAGAGGGCTTTCAGTGAGGGGAAGAAGTTAGGAGGAAGCGGGAGAAACAGAGAAGGGAATAAAGGAAGGAGGTGGAAGAGACGGAATGGGGTGGAAAGGGAAGTGTGAAAAGGAGGGAAGAGATGAAAGAGGGGAGAGGGAGCTGTCAATGAGGGGAGCAAGTTAAAAAATAGTGAGGGGAAAAAGGATGAGGATGGAGGAAGAGGAAAAAAAATGGTATGTAGTGGAGATAGAAGAGAGAACGTAAGCAAGAAAATATTGAAAGGAAGAAAAATGTTGATGAGGAAGAAGTTTATGAAAAGATGAAGTGCTAGAAGAGAAGAGGAAGAGGAGGAAGGAAAGAGGTGTGCAAGAGGAGAGAGAAAGAAAGGGTGGAGGGAGAAAATGCATAAGAGGAAGGGAAAAAGGGAGTAAAATGAGATGAGAGGAGGAGGAAAGTAAGGAAAAAAGAGAGAAAATTAATGATTGCAAGGAAAAGAGAGATGGGAAAAAGGCGTGAGAAAAGAAAGGGAAGAAAAAATAGGAAGAATAGAGGGACAAGGAGGAGGAAAGAAAGATAGAAAGGAGCAAATGAAAAAGAAGAGAGAGAAAGAGAAGGAAAGAAGAAAATGGAGTAACACTAAGAGAGAGAGAGAGAGAGAGAGAGAGAGAGAGAGAGAGAGAGAGAGAGAGAGAGAGAGAGAGAGAGAGAGAGAGAGAGAGTCACATCTGGACTTTCGCATCAGGTATCCGGAGACAGTAAGGAAGCTGCTGTGTGTGTTTGTGTGTGTGTGTGTGTGTGTGTTAAGAGGAACAGCAACACACACACACACACACACACACACACACACACACACACACACACACACACACACACACACACACACACACACACACACACACACAAGCACCCGCGGCTCCCAGAAGCTAAACATACACAGAATGAAAGCAAATAGAGGAGGCTAATATCACAGGGTATACACACACACACACACACACACACACACACACACACACACACACACACACACATATATACATATATATGTATGTATGTGTATGTGTGTATATGTATATGTATGTATGTATATGTATGTATGTGTGAATGTATATGTATGTTTGTTTTCGTTTACGAGTATGTGTGCATGTGGATGTAAATCTATGAATGCATAAGTACATTTTTTTTGGGGGGGGGATTTATGCTGATACAGTATGCCTACAATAAATCTTTCATATATTAGTGCATCCCAGTCTGTAGGAAGCTTCGGCTTAGCAGACTGTGCCTCAATATCTGACTTTGTAAATTTGTAAGTGACTTTGTATTATGGCAATAAACTTACTTACTTACTTACACACATGTTCCGGAGAGAGAGAGAGAGAGAGAGAGAGAGAGAGAGAGAGAGAGAGAGAGAGAGAGAGAGAATGAACCTCCACCCTATACATACTTTCTCGATGCAGCGAAAGGCAGAGGAGGAAGAGGAAGGGAGAGAATTAATGAGAGAGCCATGGAGGAGGAGGAGGAGGAGGGGAAGGAGAAGGAGGAAGGGAAGGGAAGGGAAGGGAAGGGAAGGGAAGGGAAGGGAGAGGAAGGGAAGGGAAAGATGAGGTCCCTGTCACACACACACACACACACACACACACACACACACACACATGGCCACGCCCTCGGCTGTTAGTCTCCGCGGGGGGATACTGTTTCATCGGAAGGGGGGAGGGAGGGGGGAAGTGATTTGAGAGAGAGAGAGAGAGAGAGAGAGAGAGAGAGAGAGAGAGAGAGAGAGAGAGAGAGAGAGAGAGAGAATGCATACACAGACATATACAAAGAAATTAAAATGCCATACAAGCGTTAAACAATTCCATTAATTCAGTATATACACCCACCACCACTACCACCACCACCACCACCTTCCCCTCAAGCAAGACAACAATGACACAAACACTTGCCATTGCCTCCCCTCACTCCCCTACACTACCCCTTGTCAGTGTCCCAACGAGGAGAAGGAGGAAGATGAGGAGGGATGTAAATGGGAGAGAAAGGGGAAGAGGAACGGGATATGGAAAGGGGATTAGAGGTGGAGATGGAAACAAGGAAGGGTGAGAAGAGAATAGGATGTGGAAACAGGGAGAAGGAAAGAGGAAACAGGGAAGAGTGAGGAAAGAGAACAAAAGATGAGGAAGAGAAGGACTAACGGGGTGGAGGAGAGAAGAGGGAAAAGGGGAAAAAGAAACAAGGAGGAATAATGAAAAGATACCAAGGAGGAAAAGGAGGAAGAGGAGGAGGGGAAAAAGGAAGAGAGGAAAAAAATGGGGAAAAAAACTGTTCATATACGAGAAGAGGGAAAAGGGGAAACAGAAACAAGGAGGAATAACGAAGAGATATCAAGGAGGAAAAGGAGGAAGAGGAGGAGGAGAAAAAGGAAGAGAGGAAAAAAATGGGGAAAAAAACTGTTCATATACGAGAAGAGGGAAAAGGGGAAACAGAGAGGAAGACACTTTCCCCGCCCCTTTTGTCATATGTATTTTGATGTTTAAATAAAAAAAAAAATACCAAGGAGGAAAAAGAGGAAGAGGAGAGAAAAAAAGGAAGAAAGAAAAAAAATGGAAAAAAACTAAACATATTCGACTTAAAAGATGAAAAAAAGAAACAACCAAGAAAAGAAGTCAGTTGAACAGTGAAAGAGAACGATAAAAACAGAGACAAGAAATGCGAAAAGAGGAGAAGATTAAAGAGAAAGGAATGCTGGTACAGAAGGAAATAAAGAATGGAGGACGGATGGAATGGACAAAGAAAGAGGGGAGGAAAGGAAAGTAATAAAAAGTTGATGATGAGAGGGAAGACGAAAAAGGGTGAAGGAAAGGGTGAAGGAGGGATGCGGGCTGGGAGTAGAAGGGTCGTGGGTGGGTGGATGAGGGGAAGGGAGAGGCAAGGGTGAAGGGAGTGGATGGTGGGGGGGATGAGGGGTGGAAGGGGGTGAAAAGGGGGGGGGCTGGTGTGGGTGTCTTCATTTTAAGTAGACGAGGCAGAAGGGGACGACACGAGACACTTGAGCTGATGTGGGAGGCAGGAGGAGGAGGAGGAGGAGGAGGAGGTAGGGAGAGGAGGAGGTTATGAGAGATGAGACCACAGAAGG